>NW_027287538.1:1519998-1649998 GCF_022747635.1 Hetaerina americana
AGATTCCTAACAGTCCGGGGAAAGAATAAGTATTTGTATCTACCTGCACTGGAGTCTATCTCCCTTTTCTTATCTTATTTTTAGTTTACCTACCTCAATAGTGTGGGGCCATAATAATAATTACTTCGTGTTATTGTTAAACTCGTTTGTTCTGAACCTTTCTAATAGTCTAAATCCCGTTTGTCCTTTTCGCATCTCAAGTGGCTTCCTCTCTTATTCCCTTAAAAGGCCTGCTACACTCATCTCTTATGGTAACAATTACTCCACCTTTGCAGAGTATAATTTATTATTTCACAATAATGGAATATCTAATATAATTATTGGGAAGGCATTAAGGCTTTATATAATACATGGGTACTATGTAGAGCCTCGTATTATCCCCACGAACTTTGGATCCATTTCAATGCAAGGTTACAAGAGCCGCTTCCGGCAGAGGATGAACGACCACACTATGACACTTTTATTGCAAGTTCCCGATCTCTCAAAAAGGGTGCCTCCACCGGATTTACGGCCAGCTATCTTCAATCAGTTAAAACTGCGCTGCCCAGTCCCACATAGGCCTTCCGAGGCAAGATATAAATTCTCCATATCCAGTTCCAAACTCCATTTCTGCAGACCTAAGTGAATGCATTCGAGTGGCCGAAAGTTGAAAGCAATGAGAGAGAGGGAGTAGGAGGAAACGAAGAGAAGGGGAAACTCCATCCCATTGAGCGGAATCCAGAAGTTCTTAAAAGATTATTCTCCTCCACTTGGTGGAATGAGGGGTTTAGTTAGACCCTGGGGGCGCCCCCTGACAATTCAACATTCATTGCTCTGGAGGCCCTCATTCAATTCACATTCCGGTGAACGCTAAATCAATCCACTTCAAGTGATAATATATTGAGTAATGTTCGAAGTCAATATTGCAATAAATATGCTGCAACTTTTTCCTGAAAATGACTGGCCAATCGCTGGAGAGAACTTAAGTTCCTTCTCTCTCCCTCTCTCTCTTTTCTGTCGGGACTTCCGCTGTGTTGTCGGGAGCATAACAACATCGTCCATCCTCGGAGATCGGTGGTTCGAAAACAATTTACTATCAAATTATTCAGCTCTTGAAATTATAATCTCTATCAACAACAAAAATCGCTGTTCCTCTTATAACGTTTTCCTTATAGTAACATGAATTCCACAGCAATTAAAACAGCAAGGAAAAATTACACAGCAATATTTCTTGAAGGTGTGAACTAGATACGTAATTCATAAGGGGACCGTTTCAAAAAGCTAAAAGTTACATTTACAAATTCTCTGGAAGAAATCACAAATATAAACTTAACGCTTAAAATCCATGTGCTGAGAAATCTAGGCAAGTATTAAGGCTGCGCCATTCTTAACTATCTATGATTAAGTACTTCGCATATCGCTAGGACTTCACTCACTTACCTGTCACATTCTCTAGCTGTGACTTTTGGGGCGGGGACCATGTAATGGCTGCATGTCCATGTAATAGTTGAATTTCCCCCTCTTAACTTTCAGTAATTCATTAGTTGTCTAGTTTTTGGTGGAGGCCTGTCGTATAGATGGCTTTGGTTCATTTTTATTCCCTTTTTTCGCATAACAAATGGCTAATTTTTTGGGTGCATTTACCCTTGTTTTGAATTGGGCCTTCCTCCAACATGTATACACAAATTTGCACGCTATTTGATAGTTATTTAAGCGGATATTCCCTTCCCTTTTCCCCTTCTCTCCCATATCCACCCTCATCACTCACTCTTCCCACCTGGTGATTGCATCCCCTGCCAAACACCTTTTTGGTTGATCGTGGGGTATTTATGTTAATGGCGACTCAAAAGAAGAAAACTGAATTATGTTTTAGCTTTGAGTAACGCTCCTCTCCTAAAGCGAAAAATCTGGAGAGGTTTTTTGCGAAGTCCGAGTAAAGTCAGAGGAATGGCAACACTGCTGCAAGTCAAATCAATCGTCTGCCAGCGGCATCACTTCAGTGAACAAGCACCAAGTTTCAGCCAGCTCGATTTCTTGCTCGGTGCTCAGCCGTCTTTTAAATGGAGCAATTCGAGAGATTTCCACAGAAATAGACGAAAGAGAATGTCATGTGTTGAACAAACACTTAATCGTGAAAGGTTTGTCCTTTCGGGAGCCCCGAGAAATATCCATTAAACATAATGGTGATACCGTGCCTTCAATTAGGATTGCTTTTAAGTGCCTTAATACTTTTTGGAGTGAACCGATGAGGCTGATCACCACTGAGCCCTTGCTGAGGTCACCACTCAAGCATTCTCATCGGAAAAATTCCATATGATGGCGATGGACGATAGAATACTGACGGTGTATGAGATTGCTATTGTTCATCAACATTCGGACTGGAGAGAATTGGGTGATGCGCTCGCGGCCTGAGTCGACGAAAAGCGAAACCATGCGAAATGTCCTAGGCCAATTCGCAGCTGTTTCAGCAGAACTCCCAGGTCTGTACAAGCGTCCTTCCGACACTCTGGACGAAACATGCATATCTACATAATACTCCGCAAGCTAGCGCAAGCGCGTGTGGCGGGGGATTTGAGGTCACATCAGTAAAAGAGAATGAAATAGCATTCAAAACCAAGTCATGTAACCTCTACTCAAATATTAGTTTGTTCATGCACTCCACAAATCTTAATCACAAGAAATAAATTACTCACATGCAACGATATAACAACAGGTTACGTACGTTCAAATCATACTGTATTGCTGTAAAAATGGCCGTTCTATTAAATTAACATGTTTCCTGAATGCCTGAAATCAAGGAATTGACCAACAAACGAATTGCTAGTTGATAATCTGCACCAAAGATTCTGAATACCGTTTCTTTTACGGGTTTTTTTGTTGATTCCTAAGGAATATTCTTCATTGGATATTTGAAAAAGAGTCATACAATTTCAAGTGCATATTACGCCTCGTTATTAGACCATCTGAAAACCAAAATGCACAATTCTTTATAATAGTAAGAAACCAAAATCACTATAGAAATAGTAAAGATATTCCAATAACGAGTCAAGACAAGATTGAATGTTGCGTAGACGTAAGGTAGGTGCATGTGTGTGTTTGTTGATAGAATATACATTAGCATGTGTATAAATTAGAAAAGTTTTTGCATGAATGTGTACGAATTTGTGAGCGTCGATTGGAATGCATTTGTGAGTTTTGCATGCGATTTTGTTCCCTGTTACGGGTGGTGACCTAAAAACACCCGCAATAAGCCCTTGCGGCAGCTTGGGGATACTCTGTAGATGACGATGGTTCCAAATCTTTCCCCAATCCTCGTGCTCTCTAGCCTTGGTACCCCCCCAATACTGTTGGCCGTTGCCCAAATTGAATTAAAGGCCGTGTGAGGGGGAGGGAGGTTTTAACTAAAAGATGGGGGGGATTGTAGAATGGAATTGATTGAAGAATGATGCCGTCAATTTCGCGGAGTTTTAATAAACGCATCATTGGGAAGAGATAAAAAATAAAGGAGAGTGGGACAAAATCTACAATAATGGAATGAAACGACATATATTTGCAGAAATATAAAAATACTTCATTTAAAAACATTTGGCAATTTTTTTTACACAGGCTCTCCAAAATATCCTCGTCAGTTGGGATTAATTCTTCGCTTTACCGACAAAAAGAAAAAGAACGTTTCAGGTTCGAGTGAATGAGCTCGATGCTATTCCATGATTCCATCCGTCACTCACCCGATTTCAGATTGAACAGAATATCGGGGGTTCTCCGTTCCGGAGGCGTAATGTATCGTGGTTTAAAATAGTAACCTGTATTGAATATAAGTAGTTACGCCGAAAAAAATTATTAGGTGATTAAATTGAGTCACTTAGCGTGTCTGACGAAGGTGAATCACTATTAACACATTCCGCGAAAAAATGGCGCCAACAGAGTTCCCGGGATTGAGATCTCATCACAGCTCGTTGTTCGGCAAATTAATATAACCGCGTTCTCAATCAATAAGAAAATCTAGAAAGGGTCGAAAGGAATATTTATAGGACCGGAGACACTTAATGTGCGAAACTCATGCAAAAGACCAGATGCACGCTTCAGTGATGAAAGCACGGACAGCCAAGTACTAGACACAATCTACTCCTTCTGGGTACAACTTCCCCCTTCTAGTTGATAGAAAAAAGGCCCATTAACTTCGGAAGTGAATGCTAGCACCCCGTGGGGGAAGGGTGCCCGGGACAAAACCCGAGGCTCTCCGGGGTCCTAATGCCGCCCTTCAAATAACGATCGGACTCGCTGCCCTATCTCGCCATTCGGGGTACAAGGCACGTTCATTAGCCGCTCCAATCCCCCGCCGCCCCCTCCCCCGAGAGCCCCAAGGTGCCGGCCGATCCCCCTTTAATCTTGGGGGGACGAAGGACCCCTTCCCTTGTCCCTCTCGCCCCTCGCAGTCCCCGCCGGGGCCCCGCATACATTCCGCTATCCCATCGCACCCAAAATCCCACGGCCAATTTGTCAACCTGTTTGAGGGGAAGCGATGCGGCCCGCACACCCGACCGGCCCTCCAGCCTCACTCCCGGGGAGACGGGCCATGTCACGCGTGACCTCTGCTCCCGTTCTGCATTTGGGTACCGCTGACTGGGGGCATATCACTCGCAGTAGTAAATGTGCATGCGCCAATTCATGCAAAAAACCAACAAATTCATGCAAACCTACACCCACAGAGGCATTCATAGAAAACATTTATAGGCATAGGCATTCATATTCATAGAAAAACCTTTATAACTTACACGCATGCAAATAAATATACTATCTACTAAAAAACACATGCACCAACGCATATACCTTATGTCTTCGCAATGTTTGATAGGGGTAAGTGGTAAGGGAGAATATGGGAGAGGAAGGGGAAAGGGAAAATATTTAGTAAAAATCTATCAAATAATATGCAAATTTGCATAGATGGCAGAGGAAGACTCAATTTAAAAATGAGCTAAATCACCTATTAAACTAGTAACTTGCTTTACAGAAAAAGGGAATTAAAAAGAGCTCTGACCATTTAAATTACAGGTCTCCACCATAAGAAGACAGTTAATGCAGAATTGAAGAGAAAGAGGGGGAAATTCCACCATCGCATGAAAATGCGACTCACTGATGGTAGAAGTATAAGTTGAATCAACGAACTAGGTCACAATTCGCGTCTGTGTGTCAACACGTAACCATAGGGAGGAAGAAATGGACCAGAAATGCGCGGATAAATAAGTGGGAATGGTGGGAGGTGTTCGTGGGAGGCGGGATCATGAGCGGGTGGCGTGCGAAGGGAGAGATGAGGAGGAGGTGGGGATTAAGGAACGAGGCATTAAAGGGGGAGAAAGGAATAAAGATCTGCAGGGCACAGGCGTTAATCATAACGAGTAATTTGTTACTCACGGCGATGGACGTAGCTATACGTCGATAGTTTACGGGTATTCAGAGAGAAATCAGTTGGACCTCATTATGGTTGGGCGCGGATTAGGGATCGGAGTGATTCATTGACACAATTTCTAGGGGGCGTATGCGGATTCGGATCATAATTTATTAATAATGATGCGTAAAGTCAGATTAAAGAGATTAAAATTATTGGTGATCTCACTGGAAAATCAGGGTTGATAGGAGTGGAGTGAAGATCGAATAAAAAAACAAAGGCCGAAGGGTTATCTAGAAGGAGGAAGTAGTAGGAACATAAGGAGAAGATTTTGTTTATTTTGCATTAGTTCAAAAACAACCCTTCAACCTTTACATCGGACTTTGAACATTGATATTAGAATTTGACAATTACATACACCCAAGTCCTAGGGGGAAGGAAAACCACCTAGGCGGTAATCGAACCGCGGACGAGGACGTAAACCCGCTGCCAATTTACCACCGGCAATTGCGCTTGAGAAAGTGACTTTCACAAGAAGGAGGAGGGAGTTGATGACAGGGACGTTGAGTAAGGATGTTAAGAAAAGACTCGTAAAAACTTTGATGTGGAGCGTAGTTATGTACGGCACGGAAGCATGGTCCTTGAAGCAGGATGATAGATTCGTAGATTGGAGGCTATTGAAATGTGGGTGTGGAGAAGAATGGGGAAGGTGGAATGGACATAAAGGAGAACAAACGAGGAAATACTAGGTATGGTGGGGAGGAGAGGGGATTTTTAGGATAAATCATGAGGAGGCAGAAAAAATAGATGAAGGGCGTATTAATCGGCAGTGGGATGTTGAAGACTGTGATAGAGGGGAGAATGTTAGGCAAACGAGGCAAGGGAAGGAGCAGGGGAAAGGGATGTTGGATGGGATAATTAATGATATAAACTATTTGAATTATAGGAAAAGTTTAATTATGTGTTGAGTGACAAATAGAGTCATTTTGGATGGAGCTAGGCAGTGCAGCAACGATCTTTCTGCGTCCATTCAAAACGTAACTTAAGCGGTAGTGTGCTGATATTATAAGGGATTAGGTTGGTTATTAAAATCATATCTATAAGAGGACATTTTTGAAAATGCCGATGAAAATCTTTAGAATACTTTCATTTGTGTCTCAATCTTATTAGTATTTGCCGCCATCTTGTGCAAGAGTTAAACATTTCATCCCGCGTTTCTTTCAAGATATCCAAAATTATCAGTTCTTCAAAAATCGAAACTTACAAAAGGTTGAAAATGTTTGTATTAAAGAAATTAAAAACGGCTACTATTTCAAACTGTTTATATTACAATAGCTTTTCAGGATTAAGATTAACATTTCCGATTGCGTGTATTTCGAGCATTGCTCTCCGTTCTATGCTCAACTCGTTCGTAACAATAATAATTTTTATCATCACACATTGTCATTTTTTCTATTACTCTATGATTTCGTCGGAAAAATCGCAAATGAATAAAGCTATCAAAGGATCCCGTGATGCGGTACGTACGTAGTTAGAAAAAAACATATGCTTATCGTTTAGAAATACATGTGAAATAACTAGGGAATAAATGTTGTGGCAATTGGAAAACAGTTGTAGACGGAGTAAAGAACGATAACTCCCTCCAAATTCGCGAAAAATGAGGAACAGCAAGCGTGGCAACAATTAGACCATTGGAAGAGGATCGGAAGAGATCGTTAGACAAGTTAGTTCTTGTCAGTCCAAAAAACAGGGGAAGGCGGACGAATGTGAGGGCGTTAGAACGCTAAGTCTGTTTCCGGAGGCAGCCAATGTGGTTCGCTCGATCGCCACATACGGGATGAAGGGAAATGCAGATGATTGCCGAGGGGGCGAAGTTTGCTGAGAGGAAGGCTACCCAACCCGGCAATTTCTCCGACTGTTCCGGGGCGTCTGGCGGGCAGAGGGGGCGGAGGGAAAGCGGGCAAATGTCCACTGTCATTTCCTCTGCTCAGTGTATACGAGGAGGTGCATATTGTAAGGGGTCACATATGGAAGGTATCCATCTCCATCAACACATAGTCGCAAGGGCGTGCGGCGGGGGGTGTTAGGTCACCGCACGTAAGTGAGAACTAAACTACATGCAAATTAACGCATCTAAGCAAATCTATACCCACAGTGGCGTATATATTCATGCAAAAACCCTTTCAACCTACAAGCATGCAAGCACATATTGTATCAACTAACAAGTAATTGCATCTTAGGAAGCAGTAAACATTTATCCAATAACGTGCAAGCTAGAATTTGGAAAGCAAGAAGGTGAAATCCAACTCTAAGCTAAGATTAAACCTCCCACAAAACTCTCTCCAAGTCTGGGGTCCTAACACCCCCCACCATGCGCCCTTCGTGGGATGTAGGTTAATGTATATAAGGTCTATTTTATTTGTGAATTGTCTGTCCGGATTGCGTAGAATACTAACCGGTAATAACTTTCTGAATTACATGTGTGCCTGCACTCTTTTAAAGTATTTCCTTATCCTCTTTGTGTCAGCATAGAAATAATAGCTGATAGCCATGTAATACTCGTAATATATGAGTGGGCATGTTGCATGATGCAGGTGTTCGGTCGCCCCCTTTTCAAGCGGTCAATGGGTGGATCGCTGAGTGCCAGGTGCATGAGGGAATATATGTAGAATGGCTGGTGATCTACCACCCCCTGCCACACGTCCATGCGACGGATTACGGGGTGTATTGTGTAGATGCAGATGAATGTTTAACTTCGTTTTCTTCTTTCTCGCAACCCACATCACCTTGGTTGCGTTCAAATAAATCCTCAACCTATAAACATCACATCATTACAACGATTACGTCCAGCTACGATTGCAACTTCTTGGCTGACTAGCTAACTGCAGGTTGGTCATTCTCAAAACATCCCTAGCTAAAATATGATCAACAATCTTGGATAATTTGCGGACGACATAGTGATTTGTGGGGGAACGAAGATTCCGGTAGAAAATACGCGCCATTCTGTAACGATTTCGACCAAATTTAGGAGTAGGAATTGGAGTCCGGAGTAAAAAAATCATAGAATTAAATGCATCTAACTTTGGAATAAAAGAAAACCTACAGCAGAATATAATCCTAACACCTGTATGTGTAGAGTAAATGATTTAGGAAAAAGTGAATTCATTGGGAGTATTGCGGACAACACATCTGTCGTAGGGTACACGTAATGGAAGAATTTGCTGGTCAGCTTCAAAGAAGTTCCGATATATCTAAATCTAGATAATACCCCGTATGACGCCACTAGGGCGTGTGGCGTGGGGTGTTAGGTCTTCACCCGTAAAACAGAATAAAACCACATGAAAAACAAATCATTTTACTTCTACACAAATATTGCTTTGATCATGCGCTCGATAGATTTTAATCACACGAAAGAAAGTGCTTACATGCAACACTATTTAATTACAGGATATGTACATTCAAATCATACTGTAGAACTGTTGAAAACATGGGTCGATGAAATAAAGAAAAATAACATGCAGGAAGTGACATGCAAGATATCGACATTATATATACACTACCAATTCTTTGTTGAAACATTTTTTATGACACCGAAGGAATTATTAAGAATGCGAATAAAAAAGGTTTGCATTAAAAGTATCTGGAAAAGTTACATAAAAATAGATTCACTTCAGATATTTCTACAATATCTCACGAAAAACTTTAAGGTACATCCACTGAGCGTGTCGTCACACTTTTGCCAGAGCGGCTTTACCACGACTCGAAGGCTCCCCGGTAGGCGGAAGGTCCTCAAGGGCACTAGCGTGCAAGTTTCTTTGACGGCTTGACTTAGGTTCCCACGGTGGTGTCCTTTGGGGGAATAGGACTTCACTTTCATGGGGAATAGGAATAATAGTCTACTGGTGCCAAGTCGGGACTGTAAGGGATTTGGGGATTCGTCGCGATGCCGTAGCAGGAGGTCTTCGTAAGTCAACACTGGACTCTGCTTTTCTTGGTCGTTCGTCCAAAGACCTTCGGGAGGACGAGTTTAGCGCAGGTCTTTCGTGTCGCCATATTTCCAGTATGTGCCCTGTCATATAAACAATGTCAATATACGATCTGTGGTCATGCGCACGCTTAACCAGCGGTATGAATTCAGCACTTCACGCTCATGTCAGGGAAAAATTGTTACTGATACTTTTTATACAAATCTTGCAGGATGGAGAGCAGGGCAAATGAGTACTAACGGGATGATCAGTTTGAGTATAGAAAATAAGAGGCAGATGCGATGCCATTTCAGTTTTGAGGTCACTAATAAGTACAAAGGAGCATGGAGTACGAACTTCTTGTTAGTTTTATAGATTGAGAAAAGTCGTTCTGCAGAGTAATTTGGTAAGAATTGAATGCGTTTCCACCACTAGGAGCAGATTGGTAGGATAGGCGATTTGTCCGTGACCTTTCCATCTCTCAAGGGGTAGAGGTGCATTTTGCGAATTGGAGGGTCGGGTTTGGTGGCGTTAGGGAAGAGGGTGTCCATTATCGCCTGCTCTTTTCCATCTACATGTATGTGGAAGAAATGGTGATAGCTGTGTGCGAAATACTGAACATACGAATTATGTAACGTAACACTTTACTATTTCTTTCGTCGTCCACGAGTGGACGGACATTTAAGTGCAAACATTGTGATAAGAAAAAAAAGGCCAATTGAAGCCGTGTTCAGTTACAATGTTGGTTGCGAACGCACGGGTCGACTAGTCGGATTTGCAATGGCATGCAATGCCCAACGAAGGCCAAATAATGTTCTCTTCTCAAAATTGCATATTTTCCTATTTCTGCGACGCGCACCATTGAGCGGTCGCGTGCGAAACCACACCGCGCACCACGCCATTCAAGTAAAGACTTAGCTTCTCTGAAGCAACACCACACCATGAAATGAAATCATCCACTCTCTCGAGAACGCACAAAAAACCAATATCCGGGGCATTATCCCCGATGGGTTAACATGTAATTTGATAGACATAGTTTAATAATCGCGATAAAAGATAAATGTTTATTGATCACCTGTTGCTTGATGAAAAACTGATAAACACCACTGTGTGCTAAGGAAGGGTAAACAGATTGACAGCAAGTGGGCCAATCCTAACGGCAAAACGGAGGTGTAAAAAACGACCGCGATGACCAGCGTGTAAGCCATCAAGCAGGCAGGAGGTTGATTGGGATAAAGCAGCCTTTGAGTGGACGACCCATTACTATGATCCATTTTTAAATTACAAAAAAGGACGGCATGAGGAAAACCCAAAACAGGGTGAAGTCCAGTAGTGAACGGAATTTGAGCATTTTCACCCAACACAACAACGGCACGGGTAATGCCGCCATGTTTTAACCTCTGCTATTAATGGCATCAGATCGTCCCCAGGGGAGTGCCACTCCCGTCTGAGAAACCTGATCAATTGCAGGAGTGTGCGTGATTCTGTAGCGGATTAAATTTCCTTAGGTTAGATTTTACAAAAATGCAGCCTGTTAGGATCCCGAAGAGTTAAAATTACTATGCCTCTTACTTGGTTAAGTAATTAAATTTGTCTACCCGCCCCATAACGCAGGGAGCACATCCGGTTACAGAGAGTCCTTGTAAGCATTTCTTGAGCGTTTTATGTTAAGGAATGAAGACGTGCGTTCCTTTGAAACCTATCTGTATATTATTTTTCCTTTTACGGATAACTAGTTTATTGGGTGAATTAACCCTTGTTTTGAATTGTCCTTTTTTCCTCCAGGATGTATAGATATATACGGATAGATTTTACTACATCCGTAGGTGGATGTTCAATTGTTTGTTAGTTGATAGTATGTCTATTCGCGTGCGCATAAGTTGGAAAGGTTTTCCCGGGAATATATACGCCTCTGCGGGTGTGCGAAAATGTTAGTTTTACGTGGGGTTTAATTCTCTTGTATAGGTAGCGACCTAACACCCCCTGCTATGCACCACTGCGGCGTCTTGTGGGGTATTTTTTAGTAGTAGATCATTACATTTTGTACCACCTGATAGGGTTCCCAAAAAATGCCTAAATCTAGGATTAAGCTATTCCTCTGGTAGGATAAAGGCGTAATAATACAATAATAGTAAAATCAATGCCTTATTGTATAACGCCTAGTTTTTACGATTAACTGTATTATTTACTATCAAAAATGTACTCGTATATATAAAAAACTAGAATGCATATTTTACACTTGTCCTTATAAAATTGGTTTGTTGGAGTTGTGACTTCGTTGGATCGATTTCATTTATGATGAGCAACTATAACTTGGTGAATACGCAGCATTGTATTTAGACGCGACCCGGGTTTGACCTTTCAAGACCTGAAGAGGACGATGAATGTCGACACTAGAGTGGTGTCTCATTGAAGTTCGGTGGATTTACGAAGTTATTGTGTGCTTCGTTCTATTCAAAGAGAAAATATTGTCGGGATGTAATTCTTAACCCAAAACTTGTATCTCAATGCATTTTCAATCATTCCGGTTAGCTTTTACCTAAATTCAACCCTCCAGTGACGATATTCGGACTAACGGTAAGGAAATACGCAGCGATTAAGTCAACGATATCTCAAAGGAAGACGTCGAACCGATGCAATTTATGCGTAGGATGAATCAGTGACGCATTTTTTCATTCAGCATTTGGCGCCGGAGATGAGGAATGGGTTAGGAGTCCGCAATCCGATTGGAATAGTATTTCAGCCGGAGTCCTCGGGCCACAATCGCCGCACTATCCGTATTATATTGTAATTTATCTGCACGCATTGATGGGTTTAGCACCGAACGAATTTGATGTCGTTTCTTCTCTATAAGTGATTTGGAAATAATGTAAATAGGGTATTCATTTGAAGTAAATTGAACAAACCAAACAAATTTTAGCCAATAATTCATTGACGATCTTTATGATTTATCAGCCGATGATGCCAGTTCCATACAAAATAATGGCATTGTAAAAATGCATTTTGAATGGAAGTCTGTTCTTAACACTCACGCTTGCGGACATTGTCTTGAAATAAATTAAATCTCTTCTAATTTTCTATAAATGAAATTGTCACCTAGAAGAATCTAACCGAATACGTGTTAGACTTGTTTGCTTGCAATGGTGAAGGATGGAGTATGAAATGGACGCGTTTCAGAGACGTCTTCCAGCTCATTCTCGTCGGCATTGCCTCGCCATTATTCCTGTCTTTTTCAAGTCTGCGCGATGCGTACAAATCTCAAGTTTCGGGCGACGGTGATGATCAGATCTATTTCCTGGATAAGATCTACTATTTCGCCCCATTCACTGAAACTTAGTATAGGATTCGTGTGTGCACCGTTCTCCGGAGCGGACTGTTTTTGGCATAAATTCTGCGTACGTTCGAATGGATGCAGTTAATCCTTTTTACGTACGGTGACATTCCCCTCAAATCCCAAGGCACGAGAGCGCAATCCGAATTTCCCCGACCCCCGAAGGCATTGCACCACACCCCAAGGAACTTGGGCCGGGGATGCTCTCGCATCTATTCCTGCGCAGAAATCTATGTTTCGACCCAATAGGATGAACTTTATTTATCCATCGGTCCCAATACTCCGCACGGCATTATTTCTTCTATCCCTTGTGCCACCGCACCGCCCGCCCCCCTCTAGCCGCCTCCCCTCCGCCCCATCCGTGCGCCCCACCCTCCTTCCGATCCCGTCCTTGGCTGCTCCCACGGACGTCTCAAACGAATACCTTTATTCCCACGTCGAATTCCCAGGCGAACCCTAATTCTCACACTTTTCTCGCCCCCCTCCCTTCCTCCCCACACACACGCACGCACGCAGAGAGAGAGAGGCACGCGCGCACACTCCCCCGGACGAAAGGGAGGGACTGGGAAAAAAGAGCGACTCATCCTCCCGTGGAAAGGCAGAGAGCGACCGCAAGAAACACCCTTTCCTATAATGCCTCCCCGAAACCCCCCCCCCCTTCCGCCCTTCGCGGGGCAATCACCCCGCCCCCCTAGGGCTGCGCTCCCCCGACCTGTGCCGAGGCGATGCCCATGCCTCCGCGCCGTCCGAGGGGCACGGGGCCGGTCTCGTTGCCGGGGGCGGGGCGGGGAGAAACAACGGGGATAAAATCGCTCCCGCGGGCCGCCGTGGGATAAAAGTGGGCCGGGCGGGAGGCCCGGTCCGAGGTCCGACAAAAAATGTACAAACTGCGCGTCCCTCGGATGGGAAGAATGAGATAAGGAATTTGAGGCTATTGGCGTTTCGCCTGCGAGATATATCTATCTATCTACAGGTATATCCAAGTATTTCTTCGACGACGGATATTTTACATTTTATCCCAGGTTACATAGCAACAGTTCAACAATTCTGCGGGAGCAGAACATGTCCGATTACGAGCCAAATACTTGTGGGGGGAAAGGCTTGCTTTGATTAAATTGTAAATGTCTGCAATTCCACAAACTTCACAGGAGGAGGACACCAACATTCATGGAGGATGATGATGCAAAGAAATGGGAAATGTTTCCAACAGTTTTTATGAAACAGTGATAAATATTGTTTGTATATATTATCTGACCGTCCGACCGTCCGTTTTCTCGGTCACTTGACCGTCTAAATTACTGCGTCCAGCTGAAGCTGTTTACAGCATGCGTCTATTGAGGCGAGTTTCTATTTTTATTTACTTCATTTTAATTTGTTTGCTTGTATTATTATTATTATTTTTTATCATTCTTGTTGATGTCTTTTTAATTTTCTCTGCTTTATTTTATTTTTTATTTTATTAAACTAGTATAAGCATTTTTCCCTTTTTTTATTCTTCCTTGGTTTAGTTTTATGTAAATTCAATGTGGCACAGGGACATGTGCAGTTGTTCCTATTTTAGGTCTTTTGTGCGTTGTCAAGTCTCCAGGAGAGTAATTCCATAGATCTATCAAGAGGGGATTTTCGGTGCTTCGTAATGAAGCATCCATGTCCGTAGCCATCTTTTTTGCGATGGTCAGAATTGGCGTTAAATTGAGGTCCTTTCTCAGCTCGCTGTTTCTAATGAACCATGGGGCTCCGACGAATTTCCTAATGATTTTATTCTCCGTCGATTGTATTTTGTTAAGGTAAGTTTTGGCACCTTGTAGCCATACTGGCGCTGCATAGGTTAGCAGAGGACGGATCATGGCCGTGTAGATGATTTTTTTTGTTTTTGGATCTAACGGTGATCTTGGTTGCATGATGGGGTTTAACGCTGCCACCGCTGCTGTTGCTTTTCCAATGGCCTGTTTAATGTGCTGGGTCCATCTGAGGCCTTTATCAATAGTTACTCCTAGGTATTCAACCTTTTCTTTCCTAGGGATACAATCGTTACCCAAGAAGAGGGGTGGCCTGACCCCTGCTTTTGGCCTCCTGGTAAACGTCATATGCACGCTTTTTTTGCTGTTTGCTTTTAGTTTCCAGTCTATCAGCCACTCGTTTAGGGTATCTAGCTGAGACTGTAGCCCATCAGCCGCCCAATACGGGTTTGTGGCCTGTGCTGTGATCGTGGTGTCGTCGGCGAATAAGTATAGTTCAGTGCCAGGGTTTCTTGGCACGCCGTTAACGTATACCGAAAAGAGTGATGGTGACAGAACGAAGCCCTGTGGGACACCGGCATTGATGCTCCTCCTCTCTGAGATGCAGCCAGCATTGTCGACATGGAAGGTTCTTCCTTCCAGGAAGGACTTTATAATTCTTAAGAGGTATGTCGGGGTCGGTGAGTTGGTAAGCTTGAGGAGTAAACCCATTGACCAAACACGATCAAACGCGCTTCCAGATCCAGGAAAGCCGCCTGGGTGATCATTCCCTTGTTAAAACCATAATGATGTTCTCAGTTAGCCTTAATATTTGGTGAGTTGTTGAAGTCCTGGACCGAAACCCTGCCTGCTCGGGATGGTTCCTTCATCCAGGAACGGCCTTAGTCGATTTTTAACGGCTGATTCGAAGAGTTTACCTATGGTGTTCAATAGACTGATCGGCCGATATGATGCCGGATCGCTGAGTGGTTTTTGTGGTTTTGGTAGCATTTTGATCTTGGCCCACTTCCACTCAGACGGGAAGTGGCCGGAGTTTAGAGCGGCGTTGAAAAGCTTGGATAAGAACAGGTGGGCGTTCGGTGGGCATCGTTTCAATATTTTGTTGCTTATGCTGTCCGGTCCACCTGCGCCTTTAGGTTTAAGTCGCTTTATTAGAAAGCCGACTTCCTCTGGCGTGATTGGGGACGGCTGGCTGTTTGGCGCCCATTTGAGACTATTCCAGTTGTCGACCGCCTCTGTGGCGTACGTCGAGCCACCGATGTTGTTAAACCGTTCTTCGAGTATATTTGCGATAAGGTTACTTTTTTCCTCATCAAAGTTTTTTTGTCATCAGAGTCTTTTCTTAACATCCTTACTCAACGTCCCTGTCATCAACTCCCTCCTCCTTGTGAAAGCCTCTTTGCCTAGCGCAATTCTTCTCCTTACGTCCCGACTACTTCGACCGTGTTGTTCCAAAACACTTCCGAGATACGTAAACTGTTCTACCTGCTCTAGTTTTTGCCCTCCTATTTTAATGCTTATCTTAGCCTTTTTCTTTCTAGAAAATCGTATAAACTTTGTTTTATTAATATTGATTTCCATCCCATACCTGTCGCACTGAATTTCCAATTCACTAAGCAACGCTTGCAACCCCTTGGCTGAATGACAAACTAAAGCTTGGTCATCAGCAAACCTAACTGATTTTACGCATTCCCCGCCCATTTCATTCCCACCTCCAGTTCTTCCCATGCCTCTTTAATCATTTCCTCTGCATACAGGTTGAACAGCAACGGTGATAATGGGCAACCCTGCCTTACACCTCTTCCTAACACTGCCCAACCGGACTCCCCGTACCCCACTCGCACTTGAGTAGTCTGAGACATGTACAGGTTGCAGATTAGCCTCCTTTCCCTCCAATCTATTCGTATTTTCTGCAGAATAATCATTAGCTTCTCCCAATTCAGTCTATCAAACGCTTTTTCGAAATCTACGAAACAGGCAAATATCTCCTTGTTGTATTCTAAATTCCTCTCGATTAATAGTCTCATTACTGCAATGGCATCACACGTACTTCTCCCCTTCCTAAACCCAAACTGGTCCTCCCCTAAGTAATCATTTGCCCTACAATCTTTTTGTTTATGTTCCTGGGAACAACTTTAGCTGAGTGGGATATCAAATTTATTGTCCTGTACTCCTCACACGATGTAGCCTTTACCTTTTTCGGAATAGGAACTAAAACTGATCTCACAAAGTCTTCCGGCCAGATTCCTTCCTCATAAATACTACGGATGAGCCCAGATAGCCTCTTCCTGCCACATTTTCCTAAGCATTTTAAAAGTTCCGCGGGAATATTATCCACCCCCACGGCCTTATTTAGTTTCATCTCCCTTAATGACCTTCCTATCTCATCGTCGAGTATGCCTGGACCTAAGCTGTCCTCCTCTACGTCATATTCTCTTTTTAAATGTCTAATGTTGTTGGTCTAAGTTCTTTTATATATATATAAATAAATATATATATACATATATATATACAGGTATATATATATATATATATATATATATATATATATATATATATATGTATATATATATATGTATATATGTATATATATATATATACATATATATATATATATACATATATATATATGTATACATATATATATATATATATAGAGAGAGAGAGAGAGAGAGAGAGATAGAGAGGGAGAGAGGGAGAAGAAATGTATAGTAAAGAACTTCGACCAACAAAGTTAGACATAGAAAAGTAACATGACTTCAAGGAAAATATCTTAGATCCAGGCATTCTCGGCGATGAGATAGAAAGGGCATTAAGGGAGATGAAACTAAATTAGCCGGGGGGGTGGATAACATTCCTGCGGAACTACTGAAATGTTTTCGAAAATATATCGAGAATAGGCTATATGGACTGAATCGAATAACCTATGAGGAAGGAATCTAGCCAGAAGACTTTGCAAGATCATTGTTCGTTCCTATTCCGAAAAAGGTAAAGGCTACATCTTGTGAGGACTACAGAACCATAAGTTTGATTTCCAACGCAGTTTAAGTTCTTTTCAGAATCATCAACGAAAAAATAGGGAGTAGGAAAAATGATTAGTTAGGGGATGATCACTTTGGATTTAGGAAGGGTAGAGGCACGCGTGATGCTATACCAGTAATGAGAGCATTATTTGAGAGGAAGATAAAATACAATGAAGACGTATTTGCCTGTTTCGTAGATTTGAAAAAGGCGTTTGATGGAGTCAATTGGGAAAAGCTAATTAGTGTATAACGAAAAATAGGATTAGATTGGAGACATGGGAGGCTAATCCGCAATCAGTACATGTCTTAGACTGCTTAGGTGCTTCTGGGGAACGGGGAGTCCTGATGGGCAGAGTTAGGGAGAGGTATAAGTCACGAGTTGTCCATAATTACCGGTACTATTCAACTGTAATGTGGAAGGAATGCTTAAAGAGGCATGGGAACAACTGGAGGTAGGAATGGAAGTGGGCGGGGAATTCGTAAAATCAGTTTGGTTTGGTGATGACCAAGCTATAGTTTGTCATTCAGAGAAACGGGTTGCAAGCATTGCTGAGTGAATTGGAAACTCATTGCGACAGATATTGAATGAAAATCAATAATAATAAAACAAAGGTTATGTGGTTTTTCATAGTGAGAAGGACCAAGCTTAATATTTAATTCGGAGGGAAAAACTAAACCTGGTAGTACAGTTCACGTGGCTCGGAAGTGTTTTGGAACAACACGGTCAAAGTAGTAGGGACGTGAGGGGAAGTATTGGGCTAGGCAAAGAGGCTTTCACAAAGAGGTGGGAGTTGATGACAGGGACGTTGGCAGTTGGCAGTTGGTAATTGTCAGTGGGCGCCCGCTCACTGGTGCTTATCCTCGTTCCTAGCAAGTTAATGCTATCTCCGGGGAGTTATAATATTGGTGGAGTGTGGTATAATTAATTGTCTCTATTTAATGTTTGACGTTGCTATATAAATGTTTCTAGTTGGGGTGTTATATTAGCGCAAATTTCGGCCTCGGGTGCTTAAGGTTCTCGTTGTATTCATAGTTCCATAGGTTTGTGAGTAGTAGGTTCGATGATGATTTGAGGGAGAAATGGAAGTTTTGTGTTAGGGAGATTATGACATCTGGCATTGGTGTGAGTTTAAGGTCCTTGTGTAAATCTGAATTCCTGATGAAGTGGGGGGCATGTGTGAAATTGCGGATGATTTTATTCTGGAAGACTGTTAGTCTATTGATTTGATGTTTTTTGGCATGGGCCCAGACTGGTGCCGCGTAAGTGACAATAGGGCGGACCATGGAGAGGTAGAGGATTCTTTTTGTGGATAGTGTTAAGGGGGACGATGGCTTGAAAAGGGGGTAGAGGGAGTGATATGCGCCCCATCCTTTGGCTAGTACTGCGGAGAGGTGGGATTTAAACGTAATTTTCTTGTCCAATATCACGCCGAGAAACTTCTCTTCTTGTCGCTTGGGAATTTCTTGGGCGCCGAAGTAGAGAGGTGGTCCCTCGCCTTTTCTTCTTATTCTTGAGAAGTGCACAACGCTGCACTTGGCCGGCTGAACGGATAACTTCCAGGAGCACATCCAGTCATGAATGTGATCCAGGTGTTCCTGAAGGTACTCTATGGCCTTGTCTGGTTGTAGTGAGCAGGCAGAGATAACGGTATCGTCTGCATAAAGCATGAGGTTTGTACGGGGGTGTGATGGTATATCGTTTATGTACAGATTAAACAGGAACGGGGATAGAACTGCGCCTTGTGGAACGCCGGAGGTGATGGGGAAGATGTCGGAGGAGGCGTCGGACACTGAGGTATGGAAGGAGCGGTTGGTGACGAAGGACTGAATGATCTTAATCAGGTATGTAGGGAATGATAAGTTTGAAATCTTGTGGATGAGTCCTTCGCGCCATACTTTGTCAAATGCCTTGGCAAGGTCGAGGAAAGCCACCTGTGTGCTCATTTTGTTGTTGTGGCCGAGCACTAGCTGCTCAGTGAGACGGGCAATTTGGTGGATTGTCGAGGTTGCTTGGCGAAAGCCCATTTGTTCAGGTCGCAGACTGTCCTGGATGAGAGGATGTAACCGCCAGTGAATTATTCTTTCGAGCACTTTGGAGAGGGCCGGTAAGAGACTAATTGGACGGAAGGAGTTAGGGTCGGAAGGGTTTTTTCCAGGTTTAGGTAGCATTATTATTTTAGCAAGTTTCCATGGGGATGGGAAGTGAGAATGCAGAAGGCATTGGTTAAACAGGTGCGCAATGAAGCGAATAATGCAACGGGGTAGGGTTTTCAAGCAGAGGTTCGATATGTCATCCGTTCCTGGTGCCTTCTTTGGTTTTAGGTGGTTGATGAGGGCGGCTACTTCCTTAGGGGTTGTATATTCCGGCTCACTAATTGGAGTATACTGCAGAGACGTGAACGTGTTCATGACCTCGGTTTGGATTGGGGAGTCAGTGAGGTTTGTGAAGCTTGAGGCTAATGAGCTGGCAAACATTTCCGCTCGTTCTTCATTAGTCGTGGCAATGTTGGGGCCGGATCGAAGGGGGGTTTCAGGTGCCTTCTTCCACCGAAGCTTCCGGGCGAGGCGCCAAACTGAGTAGTCCTCCAGGGAGAGTGACGCGATGTAGTTCTCCCAGCATTGGGCCCGGTGACGGCGAATCAGAGCGCAGACCTTATTCCTGAGGACCTGGTAGTCGATGCGGTCCAGTGGGTGTCGACTAAGTTGCCAGGCGCGACGTGCTCGGTTTCTTTCTGATATGGTTTGTAAAATGTGCGGTGGTAGAATATCCGGCGATGTAAAGTTTTTGAGAGGACGTTGTGCTGTGGATTGCGAGGACTGGATGGATTTCGCGAGGAATTCAACTGCCTGATCTATTTCTGCATTTGTGTTTAAGGGAAGGCGGTCTAGGGCAGGTGAGTATTTCGGATGTTAAGAAAAGACTCGTAAAAACTTTGATATGGAGCCTAGCTATGTACGGCGCGGAAACGTGGTCATTGAAGCAGGATGATGGGCGTAGACTGGAGGCTTTTGAAATGTGGGTGTGGAGAAGAAAGGAGAAGGTGAAATGGACAGAGAAGAAAACAAACGAGGAAGTACTTGGTATGGTGGGCGAAGAGAGGGGTTTGTTGGGAGAAATCCTATGGAGGCAGGAAAAGTGGATGAATGGGGTATTGACCGGCAGCGGGATGTTGATGACTGTATTTGAGGGGAGAATGTTAGGCAAACGAGGAAAGGGCAGGAACAGGATAGGGATGCTGGACAGGATGAAGGGAGGAAAAAAGTACTCAGAGATGGAGAGGGGTCTGATGTAGAGTAGGATGCTGGATTTTGTATTTTGTTAGGAATCACAAAATATTCATTTAGTAGCTGGGTCCATCCTAAAACCTACCTTAACCGGTAGATTACCTAATAATAATATATCATGTGGAGGGAAATTGTGGTCTTGCATTCGTCCACGTAGAAGGTAGGGCAGGAGTTACAGGACAGGCAAAAAATATTGTTTTTTGATGTGCAGGTGGCTGGTCTGGTGTCCTTCGGGAAACCTTTGTTTTGGGTTTCCGGATGCCGATACGCTCTCGACCGAAATCTGTGACCGTGCGCACACATGTTGGATCGTAGTCTTCCGTGGCATTCAGGATTCGTTTATGTCTCCATTTTTCGGGTTCCCGCCGTGTTGGTAGTCATGCTTGACGAAAGTTTCGCCTGGATTCCACCAGGCGTCTTCAGGTCGAAGTGCCGATATCATTTTGGCTGCGCTTATATAGCCCTCGCTCTCTCGCTGCTGCGTTGTGATTGGCTGGTTTCTGGAACACTCTCTTCCAGGCGTTCGTCAGGTGGTAACGGTCTTCCCGGTTGAAATTTCTCGGCGTTTTGGTGATCTCAATTGATTCTCTAATCAGCCGGGGATAGTATCTTCTTTCCTTGGCGATTATCTCGGCTTCGTCAAATTTGATGTCGAGTCCGGGTTCGCTCCAGGCATGCTCGGCGACTGCTGATAGGCTGAATTTCTTATTCTTTGTTGCCCTCTTGTGTTCTCGCAGGCGGGTCTTCATGGACCTGCATGTCTCGCCGATATACGATTTGCCGCCAGAGCAAGGCACGCGGTGCACACCTTCGGGAAGACATTTCGGGATCTGGTCCTTGGGCCTTGGAATTATCTGGCTTATTTCTATCACGCAGTTAAATCTTGTGACAATGTCTTTCTTCTTCAGGACCCTCGAGATCTTTTCGCTTGTGCCGGCGACGTAGGGGATGATGGCATAGGTTCCTGGCTTTTCAGGTTGGTGTTTCTCCTTGTCGAGTGTCCCGTGCCTTGCTCTGGCGGCAAATCGTATATCGGCGAGACATGCAGGTCCATGAAGACCCGCCTGCGAGAACACAAGAGGGCAACAAAGAATAAGAAATTCAGCCTATCAGCAGTCGCCGAGCATGCCTGGAGCGAACCCGGACACGACATCAAATTTGACGAAGCCGAGATAATCGCCAAGGAAAGAAGATACTATCCCCGGCTGATTAGAGAATCAATTGAGATCACCAAAACGCCGAGAAATTTCAACCGGGAAGACCGTTACCACCTGACGAACGCCTGGAAGAGAGTGTTCCAGAAACCAGCCAATCACAACGCAGCAGCGAGAGAGCGAGGGCTATATAAGCGCAGCCAAAATGATATCGGCACTTCGACCTGAAGACGCCTGGTGGAATCCAGGCGAAACTTTCGTCAAGCATGACTACCAACACGGCGGGAACCCGAAAAATGGAGACATCCACGAATCGTGCGTACACACGTTCGAGGGACGAATAGTGCGCGAGGGGATTTTGCAGGCCGTCCCAACACCCCCGGCCACGCGTTCTCTTGTACGACACCGGGTTTTTTAAAAAATTGATGTGCAACACCCATGCAAGGCTTGCTTCAAAAGTATCGATAGCATATTTTATCCTGACGTGAATTTCATGAAGTGCTAAATGAAGACTATCAGTCAAGTGTGCGTGTGATCACAGATCGTATAATTAGCATTGATAAGATATAAACAGTGCACACACCATTATATCAATGAAAATTTGGCGATGCGAAAGATCTGAGCTAAATTCGTCTTCCCGTAGGACTTGACGGACGACCTGTCCAGACCAGACCTGATTCCAGTGTCGGCTCACGAAGGCCTTCTTCGGCGACATCGAGGCGATTTCCCAACCCCCTTACAGTCTCGACATGTCACCAGCAAACTTTTATTCCTATTCCCTATAAAAGTGAAATGCACCATCCATCAAAGGACACCCTCATGGGACCCTGAGGTGCTGTCGTCAAAGGAGCTGGCACGCTTGTACCCTTAAGAGTGGCCTTAACTGGAATCCGCCTACCAGGGAGGGAGCTTTCGATTCGTTCGGAAAAGACTAATAAAAATTCGTGTCGACACTCGAGGGATGTCCTTTGAAGAATTTTGAGAGGCACTGTAGCCGTACCTGAATTACATTTATTTTTCCTAAGCATTTCTCGATACTTTTTATGCAAACCAAGTGTATTCGTCCGTTGAAGTGAATGCGCTTAGTTATTACATTTTGCACTTGCGATGGATTGCTCATTCTCAAATCGCCTCTCGCACTGTGGGCGGACGGGCCATGCATATAAGCTTAACACATTTCAACAGAGAGGGCGTTACAGTCCCCTCCTCGGCAAAGCACGGCGACATCTCGGCGATTCGGAGTTGCATTCTGAAATGCACCAGCCGTATCGAAGTCACGTGATTTGGAAAAAGATCTAGTCATATTCTCGCAACATAGAACTTAATATGCTTGGCAAGTATTTGGAACTTATTGTTGGCAAATTTAAAAAAAATTTTCAGTGTATTCAATTTTTATAAAAA
Organism: Hetaerina americana; assembly: GCF_022747635.1. Lineage (NCBI taxonomy): Eukaryota > Metazoa > Arthropoda > Insecta > Odonata > Calopterygidae > Hetaerina > Hetaerina americana. The sequence continues at coordinate 1,543,262 of NW_027287538.1, forward strand.
TGTGCGAAACGTTTTTAGCATATCCGATTGTTTTTCGAATCAATGTTCCTAGCATTCTCAAGAGGAAAAAACAGCGCGGAAATTGTTGAAATATTTATTACAGCCAATAATTCCGATTCGTGCCATTCTTTGCGTGGACCGGAGAATCTTGTAACGGAGGACAACGCCTGGATTTTTAGACCATATTCCCTAATTCGGTCGATCGACACTCTTCCAGCTGTTTAGTATACTATAAAACATTAATCGTATCGATCATATGATGCCATAAAAAATATTTTTTGATATATCCTCGGTCAGGTTTTCGTGTTTCAAGCACACATCTATATGATACTCCGTAAGTCGCTGCTGGGGCGTGGGGTGTTAGGTCACCACCCGTAAAAGAGAATGCAACCGCATGCAAAACTAACAAATTCATGCGAATCTACACCCACAAAAGCGGATGACTTATTCAAGCAAAAAACTTTACAACTTACATGCATGCAAATACATATACTACCAACTAACATGCACATTACAAGCACCTAAGAATGTAGTAAAAATCCATCCAATGACGTGCAAATTAGATTTGAAAATTAAGAGTTCCACCACCAACGGAACTGGAACATTATTGGCTGTTAAATTTTGACTGTGTATTCGTATTTTCGAGCACACAGGGTTTTATGTCAGAGTAGGGCTGCTGATGTCGTAACCAAATCGACACCATATCACCCATTTAAATTCAGCTTCATGTCTTTTGTCCCACTAAGATCAATGTCGGATTGCCGCCCTAATCACTATGGAGCAAAAGTTGCATTTCAGTTTCCTGCGGTGGTTGTGGCTTTCTCAAAATATTATTTATTTATATTTACCATCAGTTCAAAAATGTTGCTCATTCGGACCCTCGGGCGCCAATCAAACCTGAATTCGTTCCGTGGTCTCTGAGGACAATGGCCTCCAGTACGTACTTCCGCCATAATATGCGGGAAAACGTTTCCCACCTCGGGCGGAGAGTCATTCACAAATGCTTCTCGAGCCATCGTCGTTAAAAAGTGTTTGAGTCGCAAGTTCCTTGAAAAAAACACCCTCGGAAATTGTAGACCAGACTGAAATGAGGAAATGGAATGAAAATGAACACAAAAAGCAGATGACGCATTTAGGAAAATGACTTTTTGTAAAAGAAACAGTTAGACGTAAACAGTGCTTGCGGGAATTACTGGAGGGAAACTTATCTTGGCCAGCCAAGCGAAAACCAAAGACGGCGCCAGGTGGACGACCAGGTTCACGGAGGCTGGGGAAAGGGATGATCGGGATTGGGGGAAGGGATGATCGGAAAGTGGGGATGGGATGATTCGAAGGAGGAGAAGGGATGATCGGGAGGGGGGAAGGGAAGATCAAAGGAAAGAAACGCTGGTGAGGTGAGGATGAAGTGCTGGAAGTGTCGGGTTGGGGGGGGAGGGGGAAACGAAGGCACTACGAAAAAAGGAAATATTCAAGAGAACTTATCAGTTTTTCGGTCGACTTACATCTTTCGCTATTTCTGGGTTAAGAGTGGTACACTGCTCATACAATCACCTTTCCTCGCCCGAATGCTTCGGTTATCAACCAAAAGTCAAGTCTCGATAGGGTGGAGCTCACTGAATTCTAAAACTTGTGAAAGTCTTGCCGTCAATTATGGTAGTCAGGTTATCTTGGCCGCTTGATGTTCCCGGAAAGAGCGTGTCCCCGGAAAATGAAAGAGTCTCAGTGGAGAGCCATCACTTGGATTTGAGCTGAGCCGTCCGCTGCCGTGCGACTCACGCCGGCTTCTCCCCTGCTTCCTCGTGCCTTAGCGCCTTCGAGCCTCTCTGGTGTTTACTTCTCACGAAGGGGTTGCACCGAGAACTGAAACAATGCAGGGAAATGTTTCCGGTCCAAAGAAAGGGACTGGCTGCAGTGGGAATAATTATAATGTGGAGAACAAGAGCCGTGTTTTCTTTCCTTGGAATCCATCTTAGAGTGTTCCCGTTAGAGGTGGCCAAAGCGCTCGGCGCGCCTTCTACCGAGGAGAGTCAATGTGATGACCACCGCGTCAAAGGTATACACTATTCCCTCTCGACGACCATGAATCGGCCCTGAATCCCTTGCCGGATCGAAGGAAGAGCTCCTACCCATCGCCTCTATTCGCCACTATCGGAAAGCCACTCGAAAAATATTTCTAATTGAGAAATAGATCCACCTTTAATTGCTTATTATCTGAAATTAAATGGAAGCTTCGTATCAAATCGATCGATTTCATTTCAGACCAAATCAAAAGATTAAGAAATACGTTCGTTGTCACGGTGCTGCCCTAAACCCTAAGTATGGTTTCACGGACAGTTCTACTCAACTGCTCTATCGACTTGCGTTATGATTTCTACTTGGTTACCCTCTTTGATAAAATCTATCGCTTGCAGCATGCATCTTAAATTAGGGCATTCTCAGCATGGAGCTTCTCCCGTTCATTGTTTCCCAAAGACTCTCTTCATCGGGCTATCGGGTGTCAAAATATTCCCAATATGGTCAAATCTATTTCATTTCACTACTTTCCTCCTAACAATCTAGAAAGCATTCATATATTCATTCTCTCCCTTGAGGAGAGTGGTTTGGCGCCAAAAATTAGTGATACGGGTGGATTTCATTTTTATATGTATCCTTGTGTTTTTGTTCGCTAGCGCAATCTCGCTTCCCTGTTTACATGATATATATGTGTGTGTATATATATATATATATATATATATATATATATATATATATATATATATATATATATATATATATATATATATATATATAAGGTTGTTCTCAGGATCATAAACAAAAGGATAGAGAGTAGGGCAAATGATTACTTAGGGGATGATCAGTTTGGGTTTAGGAAGGGGAGAGGTACGCGTGATGCCATTGCAGTAATGAGATTATTAATTGAGAGGAATATAGAACACAACCAGGAGGTATTTGCCTGTTTCGTAGATTTCGAAAAAGCGTTTGATAGAGTAAATTGGGAAAAACTAATGAGTATATTCCAGAAAATAGGAATAGATTGGAGGGAAAGGAGGCTAATCCGCAACCTGTACATGTCTCAGACTGCTCAGGTGAGGGTGGGAAACGGGGAGTCAGGATGGGCAGTGTTAGGAAGGGGTGTAAGGCAGGGTTGCCCATTATCACCGTTGCTGTTCAACCTGTACGCAGAAGAAATGATCAAAGAGACATGGGAAGAACTGGAGGTAGGAATGAAAGTGGGCGGGGAATTCGTAAAATCAGTTAGGTTTGCTGATGACCAAGCTTTAGTTTGTCAGTCAGCCAAGGGGCTGCAAGCATTGCTTAGTGAATTGGAAATTCAGTGCGACAGGTATGGGATGAGAATCAATATTAATAAAACAAAGGTTATGCGATTTTCTAGAAAGAAAAAGGCCAAGCTTAACATTAAAATAGGAGGGCAAAAGCTAGAGCAGGTAGAACAGTTTACGTATCTCGGTAGTGTTTTGGACCAACACGGTCAAAGTAGTAGGGACGTAAGGAGAAGAATTGCGCTAGGCAAAGAGGCTTTCACAAGGAGGAGGGAGTTGATGACAGGGACTTTGAGTAAGGATGTTAAGAAAAGACTCGTAAAAACTTTGATATGGAGCGTAGCTATGTACGGAGCGGAAACTTGGTCATTGAAGCAGGAGGATAGACGTAGATTGGAGGCTTTTGAAATGTGGGTGTGGAGAAGAATGGAGAAGGTGAAATGGACAGAGAAGAAAACAAATGAGGAAGTACTTGGTATGGTGGGCGAAGAGAGGGGTTTGTTGGGAGCAATCCTATGGAGGCAGGAAAAGTGGATGAAGGGGGTGTTGACCGGCAGTGGGATGTTGAAGACTGTGATAGAGGGTAGAATGTTGGGCAAAAGAGGAAAGGGAAGGAACAGGATAGGGTTGTTGGACGGGATGAAGGGAGGAAGGAAGTACTCAGAGATGAAGAGGGACCTGATATAGAGTAGGATGATTGATTTTGTGTTTTGTTAGGAGTAATAAAATATTTGTTTGGTAGTTGTGTCCGTCCAAAAACCTACCTTAACCGGTAGATTACTTAAAAAAAATATATATATATATATATATACATTTCACACGTAATCCCGCCAATCGGCAAACAAATACTCATTTACATAGAAACAGATATAAGGAAAAGGGATAGGAACGTACATAAAGGATGAGCAACGGAGAAGTGGGGAAGGCGGAATCAGGAATATCACGAGTGTAAAAATATTTCCTAGACCGGGACTTGGACTCCGGATCTTTAAACTTGCCGGGTGGAGGCTCTTAACCACTTGAGCTATCCAGGAAACATAATTTACACTGAGATCTGCGATGCTTTATTCAACCAAGTGGCCACTGGTCTTTGGCCAAGAGATGGCGTTAGGAAGCTATTTAACCCACCAAAGGAGAAATAGACAAGACACACAGAGAAGAGGATAGTAGTAAAGGAATCATACAACATCATAAAGGATAAGAAAAGTGCCTTTCGTGGCTCACATAGCCAGAAGAAGAGACGAGCCACATTGGCCTAATACACGTTGTATTATTCCTAGACCACCTCTTTTCCTCTTGTGTGTGTTCTCTATTTCTCCTTCGGTGGGTGAAACAGCTCCCTAACGCCATCTCTTGGCCAAATATACGGGGCACTTGGTTGCATAAAGCATCGCTAAACTCAGGGCAAATTACGTTTCCTGAATAGCTGAAGTGGTTAAGAGCCCCCACCCGGCAACTGGAAAGATCCGGAGTTCAAGTCCCGGTCTATGAAATAATTTTACACTAGTTATCTGCCTGATTCCGCCCTCCCCACTTCTCCTGTGTTCGTCCTTTATGTGTGTTCCTATCCCTTTTCGTTATATCTATTTCTATGTAGATGAGGATATATATTCAGTGCGATCGATATAGGATGAGAATCAATAATAATAAAATAAAGGTTATGCGATTTTCTAGAAAGAAAAAGGCTAAGCTAAACATTAAAATAGGAGGGCAAAAAGTAGAGCAGGTAGAACAGTTTACGTATCTCGGAAGTGTTTCGGACCAGCGCGGTCAAAGTAGTAGCGATGTAAGGAGAAGAATTGCGCTAGGCAAAGAGCTTTCACAAGGAGGAGAGAGTTGATGACGGGGACGCTGAGTAAGGATGTTAAGAAAAGACTCGTAAAAACTTTGACATGGAGCCTAGCTATGTACGGCGTAGAAACGTGGTCATTAAAGAAGGAGGATAGACGTAGATTGGAGGCTTTTGAAATGTGGGTTTGGAGAAGAATGGAGAAGGTGAAATGGACAGAGAAGAAAAAAAATGAAATAGTACTTGGTATTGTGGGCGAAGAAAGGGGTTTGTTGGGAGAAATCCTATGGAGGCAGGAAATGTATATGAATGGGGTATTGACCGGCAGCGGGATATTGATGATTGTATTTGAGGAGAGAATATTAGGCAAACGAAGAAAGGGCAGGAACTAGATAGGGACGTTGGACGGGATGAAGGGAGGAAGAAAGTACTCAGAGATGAAGAGGGGTCTGATGTAGAGTAGGATACTGGATTTTGTAATTTGTTAGGAATCACAAAATATTCATTTAGTGGCTGGGTCCATCCAAAAACCTACCTTAACTGGTAGATTACCTAATTATATATATATATATATATATATATATATATATATATATATATATATATATATACTAATTGAAGAGGGGGATCGAGATGGTGCGGGGGCTAACGTACTGGCGTCCCACCCAGGGTTTGAATCCCGGCGGTGTTGAATATTTTTCAGTGGTATCTTCGATCCCTACTTGAGGTGCTTTGTAGAAGGTACTTTGAGTGAGTACGCCGTCCGTCGGATGGGACGTTAAACTGCGGACCCCTTGGTGCCTTTCGTAAAGAGTAGGCTAATGCCGACGCCGGGTTTCTCTCCACCCTCCATCCTTTCCTGACCATCCCCTATGGAGCAAATGGCCTCAGTTGTCGATCGCCTCCCCTAAAAACTACTACCATGAGCACGAGAAACAGAATGCACGTTTGATAAACGAGATGGGCGACTATTAATGAACGACGGTTCTCCCAAATAATATCTATATCCACACTTGCGCCGAAAAAATCAGAGTGAATCACCTGTCGGGATACACTTAATTCAATATCTTAATGAAGATAGATTTTATAAAGAGAACCTTTGCATATAATCCTATGGCGCAGTTCCTGCAGTGTAAGTGGGAACTTTAATAGATCTCTGCAGAAAGTAAGATTGGAAATAGACATTGCGCAAGCTATGGAGTCTAATAAGTAGTGTTAATTTATGGATGGAATTAATTTTTAAAAAACTTAGCAGAAACAAACTGAAATTATCCTTGAAGTGTTTGCTCACATGTAATTTAACCTATCATATTCTCAATTATAATGATAATTTCCACATTTAAATAGCAAAGAAATGAGTAATGCCCGCGGGTTACGTACTATATGCCGCATAATGTGGAGAGCTTGAGATAAAGAGGGCACGTATTATTAAGTTTCTTCTAACGGAATGATCTCCTTTCGCCAATTATATGCACAAGTATAGGGATCGCCGTGATAATAATTTACAATCTCTCTCTGAAATCCCGTGACTTCACGGGATTAACGGATTAAAAAGGAAGCAAACGTTGGATTTCCCTTGAGGTGCACGAGGGGTCCCAGGGCGTCTGCAAGGGAGTCGAGTGTGATACATAAGGTACGTTTTGTATCGCATTCCACTCCCTCACACTACTCTGTGCATTTCCATGGGTCCTCATTGCTCAAACTAATAATTGCGGAGTTGAGGTGACATGGTTGGGATTGGGATGGAAACGCAGGCACCGCTTCCAACTCTCCCGAATCTACATGGAGTACCATTTGTTCACTCGAGAATTGCGATTAAAGCAGTCCTCGTTGGGAAATTATCGTTCGGTGCAGGCCTAGAATCACTCCCACGCACCACAACGGTGACTTTCCGAACGTCATGCAGGCCTAACTAAAAGAATACGCGAACTCAAAACGATCGGTTTGAATTCATAACAAATGAAAAACAGATCTTTCACGGATGAATGTGAGTATTAATTTCGGAGCGATTCATTCCGAATGCGGGCCTTGGAATCTGCGCGCATGGTCGACTTAATGGCACCAATGTACTTGTTCATTGTGGACGTATCCCCGGCGAAATCCTCCCCTTCCACCTGGGGGAAGGAAGGAAGGGGGGGCGGACGGCCACGCGTTCCCCACCCCTGCGTCATCGTCTCGGGGCCCAACAAAAGTACTCCCATCGCATTCCCACCATTCCGTACCTTTTGATGCCTTTTTCCCGAGGGAACACAAGGAGAGGAGGGCTGGGAGGGGGTGGTGGGAGGCTACGGCCGAGGGAGGCTGTGAGAGAGATCGCTGCGAATGCTTCCAGGTAATAGGACCGCAGGATCGAATTTCCATTGCGGCGACGCGTCGCTGTGTTTCCCTCCCCTCCATTCCTCCTCCCCTCCCTCCCCCCCTTCATCCCCTCCCTCCCCCTCGCAATCCACGAGATGCCCCTTTTTCTCATGCTCTTTCCGGGAAGGCGGGAGTGGGCTCTTGGGTGCGGGGAGGAGGGGACGGTGGTGCCTTTTTTAAGGGGTGCCAAGGAGGCCCCCGCACCATTTCCGGCCGGGGGCACGCGGCCTCGAAAGCACTGACTGCGACATGCACGTGTCCGCTACGCACGCCTTAGATACACACACTTGCCCACACGTGGGGTCGTTCAGGGATGGTGCCCCTGGCGCCCATCATTTCCTCCCTATTCTTTATGTTTGGGGGTCCCCGAGGAAAGGGTTTGGGGAGGGAAGGGTGGATATGCAGGTCGGGCCAGCCCACTCCACCGCCCCCCGAGGAACCCTCGGAATAAATTGATTTTTTCCATGTGGTTAATATTTATCAAAGCTAAGCGATACTCTTGGCTTCACCCATGTTGTCCGTGCGGGGGAAAGTGTTTTAATGCGATATGTACATTTCTGTCTCCGTGTTAGCCCGGGTCTCTTCGGGAAAAAGTGACAACTGCTCTTACCCAGCTATTTATGTCGGATAAAATTCACTCAAATTATTTTGAGTTTACTTTATTCTACATTAATAACTTGTTTATGAAAATTAAACGATCTCGTTTACAATGAAATTTCGTTGCATACAATTAATAGCTGCATACCGGGAAATATTCATTGTTTTTTTCAATATGGTTGTGAGCACAATAAAAATTTGTGCTCGCAAAACAGATACAACTGCTGTGTGACAATGTATTCTGGTATTTAATTATCCTCAAGAATTTGTAATAACGTCACCGCGAGCGTGAGCCCCATGCGTTCACTTTACTCTGCATATTCCGCGATGCGGTCAAAGTTCAAATGAGACCAAACGTTTTGGAATGCATCCATTACAAAGTTATCATTACAAAGGTATATTTATCAACAAAGTAGAACAATACACCTGACTCTTATTTATGGTAAAATGGTTTGATGGTAAATGATAAAATTGTATCAATGCAAAATTATAACTTTTGAAGTAGAATTAGTTCTTGAGAAGTGCTGCTGAAGGATTTGTGAAGTGAGGAGAGAAATACATTTTATGCGTCAGAGACAAACTGGAAATGCCTGTAGCCAAGTCCACTTCATGGTGGATTTTGCCTCCAGTTACGTCAAGAGATTCAGCAAAGGGTAAAGCCCCTTTGCTTCTCACCATTAAGACGAGACGCGATGACGGGAGAACACGGCGATGCGAGTCAAACAAGGTAATTCAACTCCAGGACTGCATTGCGTAGCCGGATGCTTGTTATCTTCTTTGCATCTGGAGTTTTCAACAAAACAGACTTCATTTACAGTGATTTCATTTGGTTACAGGTGCCTATGGCTAGACTAGTCATTAGAGGAATCCATAGAATTCTAAACTTTGCATTATTAGGAATAGGGGAGGTAATTATGAAGATTACATGGGTGGTCTGAAAAATTTTCGACTCAGAAAATTTCAGAAAGAATGTCCTGTTTCTTTGTTAGGTCGGATTTTGAGGAGAGGAGGAACAGTTGATAAATTCTACAAGTGTAGAGACGAATACTTTGCTAGAGAAAGTTGTGAAGGCGTCACTTCAACGACACTTCGACTGCATCCATCGTCTCGTTCGATACATGCGCGGGGAGCACGCCAATTGGGACAAATTGCGGATCCGCTTTAAAGAAAATCGGCTTCATTGAACGGGCGGTGGGGAAATATAATGAGAAAGGAAAAGAGAGGTGATGTTTCGCTCAAGTTAGGCCTCGTTTGGAATACTTAGGATCCCTGGGAGAAAGTGCTACTATAATACAGGTTAAGTCCAGAGAAAATCGCCAGATGCGTTAAAAATTGTTATAATAATAAGAAGATGAGTGGGAGAGGCCTTTAAGGGTAATTAGGCTGGGAGCCACTTGAGATGCGAAGAGAACAAGCCAGATTTGTAAAAGGGTTCAGAACAAACGAGTTTAAAGATGACACCTAAGGAGTTATTATGGCCCCACACTATTTGGATAGAGAAGACCACAAAGAAAAGATGAGGGAAATAGATTCCAGTAGAGAGAGATACAAATACTCGATCTTTCCCCGGACAATCAGGAATCATAATAGTAAGAAACCAAATTCCACGCCCATGCGGCTGTTTGCCAGGTATTTTGTAGATTAAGTCACGATAGAAATTTTAAAGACATTCCATTTACAAGTCAGGACAATATTAAACGTTGCATAGACATGAGGTGTATTCGTAGCAACATTTGTATGCTAGTTTATAATATATGCATATGCGTGTAAGTTGTAAAGTGTTTTGCTTGAATAACGCATCCGCTTATGTTGATGTAGATTTGCATGAATTTGCTGGTTTTTGCATGTGTTTCTATTCTCTTTTCCGGGAGTGGTGACCGGACACCCCCCCGCTACGCACCCTTTCGGCGGCGCCTTGCGGGGTGTCGTACGGATCTAGACAGATATGTTGACTGACGCTGAAGAGTTCTTCTTCACGACAGTTGGAAGGAATTAGGATTGCCACAGAAAAATCTACCAGCTGCGGAATCAGAACCCGGGCCCTCAGAATTTGATATCTATGCACTAGCCTGTGGCAGTTTTCATTGTGATAGCCATAGAATATTTTACAGGGCGTCAACTCCGCCAGTTTTTGGCCACGGGGGGCTACCTTAGGCGGGACAACCAAGTATTTGTGTTGTGCGCGCTATCTCCAAATGAGGGACGCAATAGTAATACTCTCGCACTGGGCGTCGAGATGCATTGAGGAATACTTTAAATATTGCCATTCATGCGCGCTTGCATATGTACTTGGGCGCACAAGGTCATTGCCTCAGCGGGGAGACGCTGGATGGGGCGAGGCACAAGAGAGGGAGGGAGAGGTGTCGGAATGGGCTCGAAGGTGATTCGTGTCGAGGCTGGGAGGCCCCCGCGCGCCTAGACTCGCGACATGACTGAGGAAGAAGCATCTAGTGCGAACTCTCTCGTCTCTTTTTTAGTATTTTAGTACCTTTTCGGTACCATGAAAGTCTCCGCTAGGGTGTGTAGCAGGGGTTGAATGCACATCAGATAGAGGGGCAGTAAGGAGCGCTTCTCCTCCTGAAGGTGAGATTTGCTTTTCGACGGAGGCAAAGAGAAATGAGCCTAGACGTGTGGTTGGCAGGAGAACCAATCAACCAATCCCTAACCTATTCCTCTTTCTTTTGTTTTCAGCTGCGGCTTGCGGGATATTATGTAGATGCATGTAGATATGTCGTCCGCTGACTTTGAGAAGGAAAAGTACAACATTTTTAATATCCTTTCCATGACAGATGAAAACTATGTATAATCGAGAGATAAATTATTCCAAAATACGGAAGTATGCATTGGAGAGAGATACAAAGATAACTTTCCTCAGCTTCACGTCACAATAAAATAATGTGCATTACTTTCATAATAGACCATGCGTCGTGGGGCGGGGCAGATCCTTCAACTAATCTCTCTGCGATTTTCTGGGAAGATTCGAAGTTCTTTAAAATGTCCCAGTTTGGTTGGAGGGGGGTTCCCACTTTGAATCCAGGGCCGTCATTGAATCATCCAGACCCTCCCATCACTTACCCTCAACATAAACAATTCAAACCTCACGTTGACCCAGACGGAATGACTCTAGGTCACGTCGGTGGATGAGACCAAAGTGAAGTGATCTTTTGACTACCAAACACAGTCATAACTAAGAATTACTTTTCCCCTCCCACATTTTTTGGAAATAACAGCCGTAGCAACGAGTTAAACTTCACAAAATAAAATGATAACAGGCATTAATATTCGCCAATTACTCTCAATTGCACCCCCTGCCAGGTTCACTCATGGAGGTTTTCAAGTTAGAGCTGTATATATAAACCACAATGCCAGTTTATACTTCTGGCAGTATTAACTCTGTGTTTTATACATAATCATATATAATAAACTCCTTCCTCACACAATGCCCATTCCTCCTCCTTTTCTTGATCTTCCCCAACAATTGCCTCCCATCCCCCTCCACCCTCCTCCACATTCACACTTCAGAGGCCTCTTCTCTTTCTTTTCATTTCATCATCCCGCGTCTCACATCACACTCCTGAAGAAACATCTCGCCAATCTCATCCTCAGTTCCTTTCTCAAAGGTCCAAACAGCAGTTTCTCCTTCTTATTGAATCCCTCTCCTGCCAAAGCTATTCTTGAATTGATTTCATTTGAGTAGGACATGTCCGCTGCAGCAATGACACTTCCCGAATACCTAGTGCACTCTGCTTGTTCAATTGCTTCGCCTTCCGTTGCCATGCCGATCCTTTCGACCTTGCCTCCTATTATCACACCTTTTGTGTTTTTCTTGCTTGTTATGATTTTGCCTTGCTTAAATTTGTCATTAGGGTCCGCTAGCATCTCTATGACTTACCATTTCCTATCTGCCACGGCAGACATATCGTCCGCAAACCTGATACATTCCACTCTTTCACCTCTCACGTTCACTCCTCTGCTTCCATCGAGGGCTCATGCAGAATGTTTGGATGCAATTTTCATATGTCATTGCGCACCTCGTCGAATCCTGTGCAGAACAACGCCTATCACGTGGGACTCATTCACTCTCTGCCCCTGTTCGATCTCCGCTTCGGTCGAAATAATCTGCACTACGTGTATCTATCCGCCGATCTCCTTCCTCCCATTGTCGAAGGGCCCATTCACATCTGCCGGCACCAATTGGCTGAGCCGTCTGCCAACTCTCTCGATGGACTACCTTTACTGGTTTGTGGAGACGACCGATTGCCCTTATACGCCCCTCCGATTGGGTCCGCCGCACTCGCCGGAAATGCACCACTTCCTCGGTTATCGTAAACCCCAATGCGTTCAAAGGAACCAGCGAGCATCAAACTACTCTGACATACTCTCGTAATCGCAAACACACACTGTTACTCAGGACTTAATTTAAGGCTCTGTTAGTAGCAGCAGGACGATTTTTTATCGATATTAATTCATTGGATAGTAAAATCCTAATCGTTACCGACGAATAGTAACTCCAAAATATGAGTCTAAGTGCTCCCGCATAACTGTACGCTTCCTTCTCCTGAAAAAGCATATGTGTTATGAAAAGAGATCTTTGAAATCATGCCGGTGGTGAAATTCAAAAAAACAGAAATGATTAACTTTTATTACGCTAGGCTTTAGAAGACGTTGACAAATTCCAAGAAACTGTGGGAGCTACAAAATGAAAAATAATATTTTGATTTTGAGCATCCTGCATTTTGCAACCGTTTTACATAAACCATAATAGTTTACAGTTAACATGCACTAGAAATCGAAACCATTTTATATAAACAATCACTCTTATCTATACATTCGGCAAATATGCCTGCAGTATGACGCATAACCCCCAGATACAGGAGCAGTCACTTTTCGTGCCTACCTGCAACAAGTCGAGGGGATTTCCGTGGATAGAGTAGTGATGATGTTGAAGATGAATTGTTACCGCCATCGCACTGCGGTAAGAGGGATCATGCCACTACAATTAGAGAGACTAAGTGATGACCAGATACATTTAATATGTAATTTTTCCCACGAACGATAAGGGATCAGAATAGCATTGTCCGAACGTGTTGGGGATAAAAGATTCGGGTAAAATTAGTCCGGTTTGTATTCACACCCCGACACATACCACAGTTGTGTATTGCACGGTGATAAAATATCTGAAATAATAAATTAAATAGATATTAATGTACTCCCTTATTTTGTGTAACATGGGATGGTATTTCAAGAAGATATTTATTTTCAAAACAGCAAACAGAATTATTTCGCCTTGTGGGCACTCGCCTCATTGTTTAAATTTCGTTCAAGTCGAATTCCTTTCATCGTGAACATTCCTCCGCGGCAAATCAGTCTCGCGCCGGTGCGCCTTTCCACATTTACAAGGAACTCTACTTTCGGTCGCGATTTTTCGCCACAAGATGGAGCGGAAATCGCCGTGGCTTATTGCAATGAGCACTAACCCATCGCGATTCACTTCGATCACATCACGGACGGCCCAAATGTGTATTTTATGGCGCGAATCAAACTGCCATCACCGCTGGAAATGGCTCCATCCGATGATACCACAAAAACTCAAATTATCCTCGAGGGCTCTCAAATGTTGATGCCTCCGTAAAATAACACTCTCTCTCGTGGCAAAAAAAAATGCTGATGCGTCTTATCTCGGCAGAGAAAAAAAGCTTAAGCGCATGGTTGAAAAAATGCTTATTTATATTGTTTCACAAATTTTACACTGCGAAATTGCCTTTTCCACCGCACATAATTCATTTGACATGACGGTAATTTGATGTTGATGGTTGAGAAAAGAAACCGGTAATTTTTGAAAATAAAGTTGCGGAATTTTTAATTTGCCGTGCTCTTAGTTTTAAGACAAAAAATCTGAATTGATGCTTCAGCCGCGAATGAAGCACTACTTCACAGAGTGCGAAGATCCCCCTCGCCTAGCTTCACAACGCACTCCTCCGGGACTCCCATCTCATCCCACATCCTCAGAGAGAGAGAGAGAGAGACAGGCTTCAGATTCGGACCCTTCTCTGAGGGGACGAGAGATCTTCCAAAAAGGTTCCACGCCACCATTTGGAGCTCAGGGAAACAAATGTCATCCTTAAAGACTGCAAAACATCCTCAGTAGTTAAGTGACCATGAACTACGTACGCACACTGGAGCACGTGCAAATGAACGGCACATGAACTCAGCGTTGCAATTATCGCAAGGAAAGAACGGCCTCCTCACATTCTCGCCACGCTATATTTTTAATTTTTACCCAAGCGCAAAATTCAAGGTGATTTAATTCCAAGAAAGTGCAGCAGATGCCGCGGCAGTAACTTTTATAACAAAGTCATCCGCTGTCCATTAACGTGCAACTATTCCAGATATTTTTTAATATTTTGCTATTTAAGTACCCTGCAAGCCACCGCTAAAGTGCGTGTCATGGGCAATATACATACCAGTCTAATTTTGACCCGAATATGACCCTCCCGCGTTCGGACAATATTATACTGATCCCTTATCATGCGTGGGAGAAATGACATTTTAAATCTATCTGTTCTACACATTTAATCTTTCCTACAGTAGTACGATGACCCCCAAACTACAACATTTTCGATATCACTGCTAAAGAGACATGCTTCCAATGCATGCAAGAGGCATTAAAGGAATTAGCTGAAGACATAGCCCCGTTTTTAAATATTGTTTTTCTTAAATCGATAGAAGAAGGCTCAATGCCTCGCGACTGGATGCTAGCCCATATAACTCCCATCTATAAAGGCGGCGATAGGTATAAACCAACCAATTACCGACCGATTTCTTTAACATCGATCCCTTGCAAAATATTGGAACACATTGTTACCACTAACATTATGAGATTTCTTGACATTAGGAAAATACTAATCCACAACCAGCACGGATTTAGGAAAAGCAGATCTTGCGAAACACAACTTAGTATCTTCATTCACGATATACTTAGATCGGGAGAAAACAACACACAAGTCGATGCAGTATTCCTGGATTTCAAAAAAGCCTTCGACAAAGTCCCACACAATAAACTGGTACATAAACTTAAATACTATGGGATCGATCCGAAATTAATTAATTGGATTAGAGAGTTCTTGTCAAACCGCAAACAAATAGTAGTCATATATATGGGTTGTGCTCAACGGAGAGAGATGTAACTTCGGGCGTCCCCCAGGGAAGTGTAATAGGTCCTCTTCTGTTCTTAATATACATAAATGACTTAAGCACACACGTTAGTAGCAATCTAAGGTTATTTGCTGACGACACGGTGATATACAGGGAAATAAGGAGCCAACCAGATCGCGAGGTACTCTCTAGAGACATAGACAATATCTCGGAATGGTGCAATAAATGGGGATTAACACTTAATATAGATAAATGCGCAGTTTTGAAATTCTGGAATAAAGGAAGCGAGGAACAGGATATAAACTACAAAAAAGAGGGTTCAGTATTGACTACGGCAAATCAAGTTAAATATTTGGGGGTTGTTCTAACACCACGCCTTTCATGGGGAGCACATATCAGGACAATATGCGGATCAGCTTTAAAGAAACTTGGCTTCATAAAACGGGTGGTGGGGAAATGTAATGAAAAAGTTAAAGAGAGGTGTTATTTTGCTCTAGTTAGACCTCATTTGGAATATGCCGCAAGTATTTGGGATCCTTGGGAGAAAATTTGGCAAAAAGAATTAGATAAAGTCCAGAGAAAATCCGCTAGATTCGTTAAAAATTGTTATGATGAGAACACAAGTGTGACAGGTCTCTTAGGGGATTTAGGCTGGGAACCACTTGAAGTGCGGAGAGAACGAGCTAGGCTTAGACTTTTAGAAAGGTTCAGAACAAACGAGTTTAACTATGACACTGAAGGAATTATAATGGCCCCACACTACTTAGGTAGATCAGACCACAAAGACAAACTAAGGGAGATTGATTCCAGGAAAAATAGGTACAAATACTCATTCTTTACCCGAACAATCAGAAATCATAATAGTAAGAAACCGAAGTCACTTTAGAAATATTGAAAACATTGAATTTACAAGTCGGAGCAAAATTAAACACTGCAAAGCTGTTAGGTATACTTTCAGGTGCATGTGTATGTAAGATGTAGTTTGAGTGTTTGCATGTGTGTGGGGTGTAAGTATTCATGCATGAATGTATGCCATGTTTTTTTTGTGGATGTATGATTTTGTGGTTATTGCATGCGGTTTTTTTTCTTTTCTAAATTACGGGTTGTGTCCTAACACCCCCCGCCACACGCCCTTGCGGCGGCTTGCGGGGTATTAAGTAGATGTAGATGTAGAAGAGATTTTATCTGGAGTTAAGCCTTCGCTCCGGGAATTGCAGGACAACGTCCGACCACATAGTCCCTCAAAAGCCGCAATGGTAAAATGTACATACAAACAGCTCCCAAAAAGTGAATTTTTTGAATAATTTCTTTCAAAGTGTGTGCACTAATGACGGAGAGACGCCCAGTAAAGGCCATGTTACACCTAACGCAAAGATGGATGATATCAGAATTCCGCGCGAAGGAATCGCGAAACAACTCCTACATATGAAAACTAATAAATCACCCGGACCAGAGGGTATCTCCCCGCAAGGGTTATGAAAGAACTCGCGACCAAAATTTCACCTTTTTTAAATACATATTTAACAAATCGATTTCAGAAGGTGTCCTCTCCCTGGACTGGAAAAGAGCCACCATCACACCTTTTTAATTGCTCCCGGCTCAACTTCGTGGTAATTCATGTTAATTAAATGAAGAATACAATGTATCTTTCCACTGTCCTTTATTTACGTACAACCGGTTTCAACGCTCAAGCGTCATCATCAGGTACAAATTAATCAAGTCACAGTCCATTTATATACCATTCATGAGGGAGAGGAGGGGTGGGTGAGAGAGAGAGGAGAAGGAGGGGAAAGAAAATGGGGTTGCAATTGGCATTGATGGGGAGGGGGAGAGGGGTGTTAAGCGTCTGGAAAGGTGATTGGTCGGTTCACAGTGGGGTGGAGGGGTTTGTCGGGTCTTTCTGTGAAGGAAAGGGATAATTCCAGGATTGGGGAGAGGTATTCATACAAGAAATCGTTAACCAAATGACCCGTTTTTAAATTCTTCCTGATTTCCAGCTCTTCCCACTTGTCCATCCTCATTCCTTTTTCCATCTAGTGTAACAGTTCCGGGTTGAAATCACTCCCATGATTTTCTTCCCATAGATGCTTGACGAAGTGTGATTGCTTGAGGTCACAGTTTCTAAAATAGTGCTTGGGTTCCTCCGCCCGTGTTTTTAATGATCGTCAATGTGGGCTTACCTAAAAGTAGGTCCTAAACTCAAGAGCTAACTTTAATCATCTCGTAAAAAAAATGTTTGAAAGACAACAATCTGATCGTTGAAAAAGCGGACAAAAGCAACACAGTGGTAGTGATGAATAAAATTGACTATATGAAAAAGTGATATGACTTCATCAGCAGTAAAAATATTGTAAAACTCCCAAATGACCTAACCACGAAATTCCAAAGAATAGTTATTAAGTGTTTAAAAACAACCCCCAATGTCCTCAAACGAAGTGAAATTTACAAAGCAACGGTGATGAATCCGAGGGCTCCCAGATTTTTCGGCCTTCCTAAAATTCATAAATTAAATATTCCCATGAGGCCAGTGATTTCCAGTGTATCCGCCCCCACGAGAAAACTAGCCTCCCCTTTGAACTCCCTCTTCAGAGAGTTGACAAATTTCCAATCTAAATTAGGGGATAAAAATTCGTGATTTCTGTGCACAGCTTTCCAAGAAAGGTCCCCTCGCCCTCCAAGCATATCCTAGGGTCATTTGATGTCAAAAACCTTTTCACAAATATCCCGGTTTTGGAAGCATTGGTAGTGGCGGAAAGAGGGCTAAAAGGTGCTGGGGCCGAACCACCCTTCCTCAGTGAGTTCATGTCACTTTTGATATTGTGTTTGGAACAAAATTATTTCCAATTTAACAATGAATTCTTCAAACAAGTTGAAGGATGCCATGGGGTCCCTGTTATCACCACTACTGGCTGACCTGTACATGGACGATTTTGAAAGTAAAATATTCAGCAGCCCCTCAATTTGTACCAAAAATATTCACTGAGTCAGGGCACACCTGAGCCTTAGCGGAGTGTATAAATACCAGGCCTTTTTTATGCTCTGAACTTCACCCTGGAGACGTTAGCAGAGTCAGCCTTCGAAACGTCGGTGTACTGCAACCTGACCCGGTGGGAAACCCGAGAGAACTTCTTGAATGTTCACTGTTGGTTTCGATACGTAAACGATTTCTTTGCTATATGGACAGGCACTGATGGACAGTTAGAGAATCTTATTAACAGCCTAAATTCCCAATGCAAAAATATCAATTTCACTTGTGAGAAAACACAAAATAATCAACTAAATTTTCTTGATATCGCAGTCTCGAGAAAGGGAAGGGACTTTGAATTTGCAATTTTTCGGAAAAGTACCACCACAGACCACATCATCCGCTCCAACTCCCGCCATCACATATCGCACAAGCTTTCCACTTTTCATTTCCTACTAAACAGACCGTTGGCCATTCCTCTTTCAAAAAGTAATTTTGTTAAAGAACTCAAAACGATTAAAGGTTTAGCAATGAAAAATGGCTACAAAGAAAATTTAATTGAAAAAATACTGCAAAGAAAGCGTTCCTTTAAAGTATACAATCTTTTGTTCCAACCAAGTAATGTGGAGGGAATAGGTTACAAATGGTACGAACTCCCTTATTATGGATTAATTTCACAAAAGTTGCCAACCTCTTTCCTAGGGAGAAATTTCAAATAGCTTTTTACAATACGTATAACTTAAAATCATTCTCTCTCTCACCCACCCCTCCTCTCCCTCATGAATGATATATAAATGGACTGCGACTTGATTAATTTGTACCTGATGATGACGCTTGAGCGTTGAAACTAGTTGTACGTGAATAAAGGCAAGTGGAAAGATACATTTTATTCTTCATTTAATTAACACACCTTTTTTTAACAGCGGAAATAAACGGGACCCCGGTAATTACTGACTAATATCGTTAACCTCCCTCTCCTGTAAAGTCTTGGAACATATTATTGTTACTAATGCCATGAAAGTTCTCGACACTCATGACTTATTTTCTAACAGATAACACGGATGCAGAAAGGAGAGATCATGTGAAACGTAGTTGAGTCTTTTTATTCACGACCTTTTACAATCGGGGGAAAAAACAAACAAGTAGATGGGATAGTCTTGGATTTCAAGGCCTTTGATTAAGACCCATACGCTGAATTGATTCACAAGTTGCAGTGGTATGGAATAAACGACAAAGTAATGAACTGGATTCGGAACTTCCTTTCTGACCGCAAACAAGGGGTAGAGATAGATGACAAGAGCTCTAATTATGTGCAAATAACATCCGGCGTCCCACAAGGTAGCGTCATAGGACCACTGCTATTTCTTATATACATTAATGATATAACCAGTAAAATAAAGTATAAACATCAGTAAAAAAGCACCAGTCAAATAAAGCAGCATGACACAATTTGTAGACGATACTGTAATCGACAGGGAAGTAGCGAATGACGCAGATCGTGAATCCCTAAAACAGACTTAAAACATTCAAAAACGGTGTGAAGAATGGGGAATTAAATACCAAAAAATAAGCCGTCTTGCATTTTTTAAGCAATAAAAAACGCAACCAAACTTGGCCGTGGCAGGGAGTGGCGGGTCACCAGCCATTCTACATGCATTCCCTCAATTTCCTCATTCACCTGGCACCCCGCGATCCACCAAACACAGCGTGGGAAGGAGGCCACCGAACAAAAACAGGTAACATGCCCACAAAATGACGAGTATTACATGTGTAGCAGCTATTCATATGCCTACACAAAGAAGAAAAGGAAATACGTTAAAAGGGGGCAGGCGCACATGAAATTTAGACAATCATTACCTGTTAGTATTCTAGGCATTCCGGACGGACAATTCACACATTCAATAGATTTTACTTGTACATACATTCGCCTACAAGCCACCCGGTACAAGGGCGCCCGGCGGGGCGGAGTGTTAGGAGGCCAGACTTGGAGAGAGTTTTTTATTTGGAATTTAATCTTGTCCTACAGCCCTATTTTCGACAGCGCTAACATATTGTTTTCTTAGGTGTTGTTCCCCCTTTCATTGCTGTCGCGCATAGCGCGCGGGAAAAACGAATTCTTGAACTAATGCCTGTTCAATAGTCTAACTTCCTAATTTTGTGGCAATCGTTGGCCCTGCCAATATAATTAAGGGACCTAATTACATCTCCAATGTCGGATGGAAAATCACACGCTTTATATTATTTTAATAAGTTTAATCTAGCCCTTCGTCTTCGCATATCCGAAGGTAACTTAGACATCAGCTATCCTTAAAAATCTTCCATCGTGGAGCACAGTCTCACCCAGGACCATCGGATTTTCTTGGCCGGCCGCATCAAACAGAAGACTCGAAGGCTGTTGGATCTTAGAGGAATAAAAATTTATGAGTGAAATTAATGGAATAATCCACTATAAACTTTGAAGGTTCCTGAGGAAAACATATTTTGAGGTTTGACGCCTGTGGGTACGTGGCCTCGTGGAGTGGGTCCGCTCGGAAGTAGAGTTGGTTCCTCCGCGAGGAAACAACTCTCAAAGAAGTATCCTTTCCTTGATTCCATTTACTTCCCCCACCCGTTCTCCTGCGAGGACCAAAGACTGGGCGCACGCGACTCAAGGTAATTAGGAATCATTATGCATCAAATGTATTCTGAATGCGAGATTCGATGCATCAAACAACCGCATATTTCTTATCCTTTAAGTAATGAGATTGGGTTCCTGCTAAAAACCCTCCCTAGAGTACAGTGATAACTATCTTCTACTCTTATTTCTGAGATCTTTATTCATTTGCTCTGCGTGTTTGTCTCCTGCTTTCCTCCGTGTGAATTTCCCTAAGGCTCTTTTCTATTACATACCTATGGAATCCATTGAATCTCTCTGCGCCTGGAATAAAATCGGGCATTTTAATAACTGTATAATACTCCATTTGACCTTTCCCTCATCTTCTCTTTCATATTCGAGGGTGGCCCCATAAGTGCCCGGCCTGACCTATCTCGTACTCTATCCTTTCTCACGTGTCGCTCACAATCTTTCTGAATATATCTGCACTTTCAGGCGTCACTCGGTGGAAATGTTTGATGTCCATTTTAAATTATTTTGTAATTTTCGTGGAAAATTACAAACTCCTTTGATATGGAGATCATTCTGGAGTTGAAATGCAGCTTAATTTCTGCCGCGTCATCGTAAAGGTAGTTTTTGCACATTCAGTGTTCGACGAATCATATTGATTCATTCAATCTGAATGAAATTATAATTAATTACGAGTCAAAAACCTCACAAAAGTATTAATAACAGAATATGCACTCTTTTTTGCACATGTCATATTAAAACTTTCTACCCGTAAATTTAATTAAGTTTATCTCCTGATTAAAAGTGGATAGGAAACCTAGTGGGTACATCGTGTAAATAAAATATTCGCATAGGTTCATAGAAATATGCACACTTTAAATTTTACTAATCCTCTCTATTATAAATGAGGACGTGATAGTCCAGTATGTAGAGGGTTTCACAACTGACCAGAGAGCCCGGGTTCGATTCCCGGGCACACCTCTGATCACCATCAGCTCCACCCAAGCTGTGTTAATTTCCGTGTACCAGATGTTCCTGGGAAACCATCCGTCCAGCCAACCCTGGTTGACTACAGTGATTTTTGGTATGATAGCTTATTTCTCTTAAAAAATGAATGTGAAATCTTATTGACGATCAGCCAGAAGAAAGTCTAAGTACTTAACTTCATGAACGAAGGATACTCGAGGTAGTACTCGCAAATACGGATCCGAATTTACGTCATCATTTTGATGCATTGCATTTCCTTTCTCGGTTTATATTTCATTGCTTCGCACCAACTGCGAACTCGAAGCGCACAACGCCCAAACATCCGAAAAATGTGTGTATCCATAGGCTGGGAGAAAGTGCTTTTCAACATTCCGTAATATTCTATCGTTATAAATATCGTGTTAACATCACTCAGTCGGGTTCAAATTGCACTTGGATAGCACCTACAAGAATGTAGTCCCATTATTTTAAGCCAAAGCGAATATTACGTCACAGGAATTTTGGTGAAGTCACGGTGACGCATGCTTCGCAACGACTAATGCATATCGTAATCTCGCAAGAGGGCATCTCACTGTGCGCATTTCTCTTCTTAGTACATTCCATTGGGCGACACGCATGATCGCAGTCCACCCTCCACTCACGCGCGCGTCCAATCTCGCCGCACAGCGAAGGACACGGCGACCATCGCAAGGCACTACTAGTGGCAGCAGTCGATGTGTCGCAAAGTCCTGCTCGGGTCAGTCGAGGGAGAGAGGGGAGGCACCGGGAGAGAGGTAAAAGAGAGGGGGGTTGGTGGGAACGGATCTTCTTCGCCGAGGTCGCTAGGGAAAATGGACGTTCCTCCTCGGAGAACCGCATCTTGGGGCCACGCGAGGTGGGCCTCGTGGGACTGGGTTCCCGAGGTCCTCGGAGCGGAAGGAGAGGTGGCATTAATTGTACGATAGGGCGACGCGTATCCCCGCTTTCCTCGCCGGGTCTCGAGGCAACTGATTGCCGCCATGGAATCGGTGACCGACTGAATTCGCCGAACTTGGAGGAAGGGATTCGGGAGGGGGACGTCGGCGGCCGGCAAACGAAATGGCTTGCCCCCGCGGCGCGATTTCTTCGACACTCTCAAAATGGCCGTCCGTCGACCGCCATCCATCTTATCCACCACCTGCCATGCGGTTAGAGGTGGAGAGGGGGCGTGTTGCGATTACCAGTCACAACAACGAGGATGGAAATGCACGCGTCTTCTAACGCAATCCTCGATGCCTCGCTATGAGAGACCCCGGGGAGACGAGCGCATAACTGAATGGACCAATGCTTCGCACCGAACTCCATACCTGCACCCTGACTTAAACCCGTCCTTGGAGCCTTATGCACTCCGAAATACACCGCAGACTTGGGGAGGGGGCGGTGTTAAGTCCCGAATGCCCGCGATTGGTTGGGAGTCAGGCGATTTATAGCTGATGTTGATGGAATGTGATATAGTTGATGGAATAGCCGAGTTCTTGCCGTTCAGTGTTCATCTCCAACCAAGTGCTTCTTCGCAAACCTCGATTTTCCGCAGAGCCTCGCACATATCCGGCAAAGATTGAATTCCAAACCTGGAACTTGATTCGTAACAAATGAATTTTTTCAGCAGGTATTCGAAGGGACAGTGGTGGTAAGTTTGGCGAATGAAACTGCGGATTTGGACTCTGAAGAAGACAACGCGTTTGAATACAGGAAAAAAGGAATTGACGCTCAGCCTCATATACATCGGCTTCCCCATTGCTCGTAGCTATTACAACAAAAATTGGTCTTTACATATTCCAGCTTTATTTGATGCAACACTCATTGAGGTTAGTCGTAAATAAGAGTTGTGTTTTGAAGCGAACACAAGCAGTCTTATGCAGCTGGCAACTGAAGGACCTTTCCGCATCCCCTCCATCCACCGCTTGCTATTACTTCTTCGGATTGCCGAAGAAGCATTAATTGGACGAGAGGGCAACGCCTCCGCCCGCCCCTTTCAAAACCCCTCCGTCCTTCTCCGCCACTCCCACACCCCTCCCATCTACACCCATCCCATTGCCTCAAACACCAAGTCCCACATCCATGAAGTACTACGCTCCATATCACAGTTTTCACCAATAGTTTTCATATATTTCAATTCAGTACATTCATCATGAATTCTTTTTTCCTTGCAATATCCTCTTTGGCCTTCGCCGTTCTTCAACTCAAAGCCTCATCACTATTCCCTTTGAAGGGTAAACTCCTGTCCAAATACATCCCCTGCGCCAGCCCCTTCACTTCTTCATTCCCTCTTACTTTTGATGCTTAACTTAGCTTTCAAAATCCTCGAGAATCTCATCACGTTTGTTTTCTCGTGGTCATTCCATACTTCTCTTTCTTCTTCTTGTAAAGCGCACAAAACTAAGTGCAATCCCTCTGGCTCGCCATTGCTTGACCATGTCCTCACAGGCTTGGTCAACACGCTCATCAATGATAGATAGATAGAGGTCTTTATTTGGGCGAAATTGAGACCTAATGGTCCCTTCTTCAAATTTAACCCATCGTCGTATACATATTATATTAGGCATTAAACTTTCGTTACATTTATATGTACACATATATACATTTAGACAGACACAAATTTATTTAGCTCAGATTTCCACATCAAAAAGAAAAAAAGGTGTGTGTGTGTGTATATATACACACACACACACACACGAGGGTCATCCGGAAAGTAGTACCCGTTCGTGCCGCATGAAGTGCTGACGACGCGAGTAGCCGCTGGACGAGGTCAGATAGCTTCAGTGGCTTGTCTGCCTTCTCTGAGCCAAGTTGCGTGACGCTAGCATTGCCTGTGTTGTTTCTGTGATTGTTTACAATGTTTAAAAAAATTGAGAACGCCGCCAGTTGTGAAGTGAGGGCAGTGATTAAATTCCTCAATGCAAGAAACGTTCGCCCATGTGATATTCATCGCCAATTAAAGGAGGTGTATGGAGACAATGTAATGGACGAGTCGTCTGTTCGGCGGTGGTGTCGCAACTTCAACATGGGGAGGGGGAACACACACGACGATGAGCGTTCGGAGAGACCGTCTGTCATTACAGACCAACTGGTAAGCTCAGTTGACGAATTCGTGAGGAACGATCGGCGCGTCACAATTGATGACATCTGTGAGCATTTTCCCAATGTTTCTCGAACAATTGTTCATGAAATTGTTAAACACCATCTGCATTATGCAAAAATTTGTGCAAGATGGGTCCCTCGCGTATCTCAATGAGCTGGCGGCGAAGGACTATGCAGCAGGAATACAGAAACTTGTCACACGTTATGACAAATGCCTTAATTTGCTTGGAGATTATGCTGAGAAGTAGTTAAAAGTATCCTCTTTCAAATAAAATTTTTTATGTTTGTTAATATTTACTTTTGTGTCTTTATTTCACGAACGGGTACTACTTTCCGGATGACCCTCGTGTGTGTGTGTATATATATATATATATATATATATATACATGTGGGTCGCGGTAGTCCAGTGGGTAGAGCGTTAGACTGCTGACCGGAGGGTCCCGGGTTCGATTCCCGGACAAGCCACTCTGGGCACCTGCAGCTCCACCCAAGCTAAAGTGCTTTTTCGGGTACCAGGTCTTCCTGGGAAACCATAACCGGCACAGGGAAAGGAACTGGCCCCCCTACCCTGAAGTGCAAATTTTCACACGCCGTATAGGGCTTAGTACTGGGTGAACTCTGCCATCACCTACGAAACCGACCTTCGGGTGGATTACTATGTTTATGGTAAATAATATATATATGTATTTATATATATATATATATATATATATATATATATATATATATATATATATATATATATATACATACATATATACTAGTACTAGTATATACTAGTATATATATATATACATATATATATACATATATATATATACATATATATATACATATATATATATATATATATATATATATATATATATATATATACATATATATATACATATATATATATATATATATATATATATATATATATATATATATATATGTATATATATATATATATGTATGTATATATATATGTATGTATAAATATATATATATATATATATATATATATATATATATATATACACACACATACACATATGCATACATATATATGCATACACATACAAACACATAAAAATGAAAGAGGGAATGAAGGGGGAGTGAAGGTGGGGTGAAGGTGGAGTGAAGGTGGAATGAAGGTGGAGTGAAGAAGGAATGAAGGTGGAGTGAAGGGGGAGTGAAGGTGGGGTGAAGGTGGGGTGAAGGGGGAATGCTGCCTCCCTATTTCCCGCGAATCCTCTGGCTTCCCCCCCTACTACTATAACCACTACATCCCCTTCCCGCCCATCATTTTTTCCTCCGCGCACCCCCAACTCCTCCCCCCCCGTTCCCCACTCAGCGTGGATCCCTCCCGACGTAGGCCGCTGAGAGAGGAAAAATATAACAGTACTGAAAAAATTTTTGTCCCTCGAGATTCCAATTCCGCAGTCTTTTGTTTGAGATGTTTTCTCAGCGCCTTTTTTCATCTGGGGCCCGCGGCGGGCTCCCTCTGGGCGACGGAACAAAGAACCATCATCGGAAGAAATGCCCCTTCCCCACCCCCCCTTCCCAGGGCCCCCATTTCCAACGCCCCCCCTTTCTCCCTCGCTCTCCGCAGTTGGGCCGCATGGGTGGCATCGCGTTAATTTCGTTATTTTCCACGGACGCGCTCTCCGTCTGTTCAACCCCCTCCCCCTGTTCCCCTCGGGAGGCCCCCACCCTCCGGAGGCATTCCTCCTCCCTCCCTCCTTTTCTTTCCGCCGCGCGAAGCATTGCCGTCGCGGAGGGCGAGTGGGGAGAGTTGTGGAGGGGAGGGGCACTCGGGAAACGAAAGTACTCACGACCACGTACACATCGGATCGCAAATGCATAGCGCTCACATTTCACAATCACCGTGGATTCATTCCGGAAATTACGAGGCAAACAATGGAGAGGATTCAATGAGACTCGGTCACAGGACATATCGACCGTGAATCCGAGATCGGAGCCCTGTATCTGAGTATTTCTTTGAGATATTTTAGTACCCTGCAAGCCACCGCTAGGGTGCGTGGCTGGGGGTGAATGCACCCCAGACTGCCCTTGACTCAAACACCTTGCCATCTTACCCCAGTCGGGTAATGTTATTCCGATCCCCTATCTTTCGTGGAAAAAATGACACATTAAATCTATCTGCTCTACACTCAATCTCTCTCATTTAATTGGCATGATCTCTCCTGCCATAGTACGGTGGGGGTAATATAATTTATTTTCAACACCACCAACATGTTTTCCAGCTTAGCTGATCTAATATTGTGAGTACGGTAATACGCTCCTCATGACAACGTTTCTCAAATCTATCTCTTCTACGCTGCATGCGATCCAATTTGACAATCAATCTAACTTCATGAGGTTCCCATTTACACCAGCGGCATATTCTAAATGAGGACCAAATGGCGAAGGATAACGATAGTCTTCGGTCTTTTCATCAAATCGCATCACAGTACTCAAAAGAGCTCCAGAATACTTCGCCAGCCGTCGCAAGGGCGAGTGGCGTGGCGGTGATTGGTCACCACCCGTCACTCAAAGGCAACAAGACCAACATATTCACGCAAACTGACACCCACAAAGGCGCATGCGTTCAAGCGAAAACCTTTTTAACTTACGCGCATGCGAACACATGTACTGTCAACTAACATACACACGCATGCACCAAAGAATGTAGTGAAAATCTATCCTTAACGTGAAAGTTAGGATTGAAAAGCAAGAAGGGGAACTATACAATCACAGAGTAATGCAAGTTGTAGCCACCACCCCCAAAGACACAGACAGCTAGGGAATGTGACAGAGAGACTAGAAGGGATGTGAGGAGAAGTTTGATAACGAACGAAGGCAGGGCAAACAATACCGTAGGGAGCACTACATTCATTAAAGGGCAGTCCCATGCGGTCGTGCTGGAAGGGTTTTCACAACAAAATACGCGAAATTAGTGAAAGTGCAAGTATAACTATTAATTATATATAGTTATATCACTCACCTCAATCTCCTGTAAGATTCTTGAGCACATCATTGTTAGTTCCATAATTAGGTACCTCGATAGCCAAGATTTATTGATTAATAACCAACACGGGTTCCGTAAAGGTAGATCCTGCGAAACTCAACTCGCTCCCTTCGTTCGTGATTTAATGCATTCCGGTGAAAGTAATATTCCAGTTGATGCGATATTCCGAGATTTTAAAAAAGCTTGTGATAAAGTCCCTCATTGCAAGTTACTCGCGAAGTTTGAAACTTATGGAATACACGGGAGTGCTATATGCTGGATTAGACAATTAAAAAAAAACCGCGTTCAAACAGTTGTCCTGGACGGTGTATCATCCAATACTGTTAAGGTCACGTCGGGTGTACCACAGGGAAGTGTCATAGGCCCCCTCTTGCTTCTTATTTACAAAAATGACCCCATTACCGTGGTTAATAGCTAATAATATTAATGCTGAGGATGCGGTGATTTATGGGGACATTCGAAGTCACGAAGACAGAGTCGCGTTAGCAACCGACCTAGATACAATTCAGACTTGGTGCGATGCATGGCAATTGAAATTAAATTTGAAAAAATGCGTAGTAATACATTTTTGGGAAAAGAGTAACTCCCTCCCATTTACTTACGAAGTGAAACAAACAGAAATCGCGAGGGTAGATTCCTTTTAATACTTGGGTGCAACAATTACTCACGATCTGTCCTGGGGAAAGCACATACGGGAAATATGCGGTCGTGCTAATAAAAAATTGGGATTCGTAAACAGAGTGCGGGGTAAATGTGACGATAAAGTGAAAGAACGATGTTTTCTTGCTGTAGTCAGGCCCCACTTAGAGTATACTGCCAGCATATGGGATCCTCAAGAGATAAATTTGATTTCGGAATTAGATCGAGTTCAGCGGAGGGGGGCTAGATTTGTCAAAAATTGTTATGACCAACGCAGGAGCGTAACTACTTTGCTAGAAAATTTAGGCTGGGATTCCCTTACACAGAGGCGTTTACAATATAGATTAAACTTATTAAAAACATTTAAAGATGGGTCCTTTTCCGATGACATCAAAAACATAATACGAACCCCAACGTATTACGGGCGGAGGGATCACGAATATAAGATTAGAGAGATTGACTGCAAGAGAGACAGGTTTAAATGGTCATATTTTCCAGCCCGCGTTAATCCCAATTCCGCGGAGGGGTATTGTCCGGAGAGGCATCGGGAGGGAGTGGGGGTAGGAGGGATGGAAGAGGAGGGGGGAGGGTTGGCGTGCTGGAGGGGAAGAGAAATAGCGAGCGTCTCCGCTTCGATTGGTTTTTCAAAAGATTTGGAGAGTGCTGGAAGCTCCAGCGACGACGGAATTAATCAATCATTCGGCCGGCGGCCCTTCGCTCGCGGAGGACTCGACCCGACCGATTCCGCGGCGGTGATTTCAGGAACGCGGGCCGCATGATTGCCCACCCGCGGCGGCGGTGAGACATCAGAAAAGCGGAGAGCGAGATGGAGCGGAGGTGGAGAGTCGGGGGAGGTGGCCATACTGAGGAGCGACGATTCGGGAGGTGCCATAATGTGTGATTGCCTTTGGGAATGGGATCACGACGTTAAATTGTTTTCGTCGGCCTTTTCTCTGCGGTTCGGTTTTCGAGAGTGCTCTGGGGGGGGGGGGGGCAAGGGGTTCGAAGGAGGCGGGGGAATGAAAATGGGGGCGCAGGAAAACCTAGAAATGACTTCCCACGTGGCAGGCCAATCTCACTATTCCGAAATTAGCCCCACCGCTTCTCGCCCGCAGCCTTTGCCCCTTTTACCTTCGTCCGCCGCTACACGCACGCGGATGGACCACAGGCGCGTGCGGACGTGGAGGTATTTCAAGGCGAGATGGGGAAATAATAGTCCGGTATTCCGTGGCATTATGGTATGTATTTTTTGCTGATGCACATCACTCGAGAGAGAAGACATCTTTTCGTCGGAAGCTTCATGATTGCACAAAGGTTTCCCGTCAGCCCATGGACCATATCCTCGATTTCGTTAATTGGATGATGTAGTATATAAGAATGGCATCCGGTATATGATGACTTCTTCAAATGATATAGCTATGGTGTTAGATATTTTAGTTGCCTGCAAGCCATCGCTAGGGTGTGAGGCAGGGGGGAATACACAACAGACTACTTACTCTTGGCCCAAATTATTTACCCCTACCGCGGTCGGACAATGTTATTTTAATCCCTTTTAGTTCGTGGGAAAAATGGCATATTAAATCCATCTGTTCTACACTTAATTTCTCCTACCGTAGTACGATGACCCCCCAAAACATTACATTTTTAGTATTACTGCTAAAGAGACATCCTTCCAAATTTTACAAGAGATTCAAAACGTAATTTAACCTTCGCTCCATTGATTGATTCCCAGCCTAGCTGCTCTAATATTTTGGATGCGCTACTAAGTTTATCATAACAGCTTTTCATAAAATTTATTTGCCTCCGGCGTAACTTAATGGAATTTGCATAGCATATTGAAATAAAATGAAATTATTGACTTTGTGATTCCACAAACTTTTGTGCGTGGAAAATACGTTTCGCAAATCTAGTTCCTCCACGCTGTACGCGATTCAATTTGGCACTCAATCCAACTGCGCGATGATTCCATATATTACTAAATGACGCCTTAACAGCGAAAGATAACATCTCTCTTTGATCTTTTCATCACATTTACATCACAGTACTCTTCTAATAAATCCTATATTTTTGTTAGCTTGTCTACATATCCCCCGAGTACGGGGTTGCTTTTGTTTCATCCGGGAGACATCGTGAGTGAGAGTATCGCCGAGGTATTTCATTGAACCCACACATTACAGTTTGGGATTCCCGATGCAGTTGGTGTACGTAAGGAAATTGCTCTTTTTCGAGAAATCCGTCACGCGCACTCTTTTAAGTTTAACTCTAATTGCCAAGTGTCGCGTAAACGCGGTATATCATTAAGGTCATCTAATAAAGCTGCCGTGTCCTCAGGATTACGGGTATAACGGTAAACTACTGCAGCGACGGAAAATATACGTATCCAGCTATTGACTACGGAGTCGATGGCGGTAACGAAAAGCAGGAATAAAAGAGGTCTTCCCTGGAGAATACCTGAACTGCGACATTGTACCGACTCCTCACAATGCTCCCACTAAGCGTGGCTAAAGTGACGTCGCTATCTTCTCGTCGCATTGAACCTGCCGGCATCCGTCGACAGGAGGGCCACCCACGCCCGGGCCCGGTTCCCGGAATACTCGAAAGCAAGCGACCCCACTTCGCCGGGATGTTCCCCCGTGAAGAGGAGCCGCAGAAAAGGATTATCGCCACAGTGAGGAAATGTTTGGGAATGTGTGATAAGCGTAAAGATGCTTCCTCCCTCTCGCCTTCATTCCTTCGGCTCTCCCTTCCTTCCTCTCCATTCTCAAAAGGCTTGGGCGCTCCTCGTTTCCCATTTTCCCGATAAGGATTCCTGGGCAAATGGAACGCCATCGCGCGGGGAGGCCGGGAGAGCGAGGCGGGTCATCCCTCCGTTCATTCGCGGGGCCAACTCGGCGGAGAAGTTCATGTGCATCGTGGCTTTCGGAATTTCCACCATTTTAAAAGTACCTGCACAATATTTCCCTCCACCAATTAACTTACCACAGCATCGAAGAAGAAGGATATACGGTTGGGCGTGGGCTTAAACTCTTGGCGCCTCAAGAAAGTCAATAAGGCCTGTTTATCGTCGCACCTATTTGAGGATTTTTTCCCCGTGATCTTCAAGTGGAAGCCGTAAAAGGTGCAAATTCCAAATTGCACATAAAACTAATCAAAGCATAGGGGTTTAATAGGACGCCTCGGTAGCTTATTTGGCTAAAGCACTCGACCGGACATCGAAGGATTCGGGCTCGAATCCTAAAGTCAGGAGAATGATTTTTACCGTAAGAAATTGTTGCATAGCAATGCGCATATAGCAGATGACTCTGTTAAAAGTTACTGTCACGGAATATTCCGCAGTTTCTTGAAATTAATCGAAATCTATTTAAAAATGCTCTGGTCGAAAGCATGACAAAATAATGTGGGGCTCTAATTTTCAAAATCGCATATCATTACAATATCGTACATGGAGGATCTCAGCCATCTGCCTCAGATCTCATGGAGGACTTCACCCTGAAGACGATGGCGGAGTCAGCCTTCGAAACGTCGGTGTACTGCAACCTGACCCGGTGGGAAACCCGAGAGAACTTCTTGAATAATATTGGAGATATCTGGGAAAGTCTAATTAAAACCCGAATGACCACCAATGAACTGTCGGCCGAAGCTGGGTGTGATTGACTTGGAATATGAAGCGCTCTCTGCTCGTCTCCATTCCCTTCGCACACACACACAGCGTCAGTGAGCGAGGGACTTCACGCTGTGCGTCCGCCGTGCATTACAGTAGCTAGATACCGCCCAAATAACCAAGGCATATTACATGTATCGTCGGTATTGGTGACATCCACAATTATGAGTTTCATATTATGAAGAGAATGAGTTCAATGTAAAGTTTCGAGAAGCAATGATTGCATCTTCATGAATCCATGGATAAAAATTAACTCATCATTTGATTTAATAATGCCGACGAATTTCCTACTGTGACGCTTTAATTGCTGAAAATTATCTTAATAGTGTTTTTTACAGAATAATCTACTCAGCTCTAAAGAAATATATATTTAAATGTCAAAGTCTCCTTCACCTTGACGTTACTCAACCCTTAATCGTGGGGTGGGAGCATTGAGGGTAGGCGACCGACAGCTTAGGCCACATTAGGGGTGGACGGGAAAGGCGGAAGGGTGGAGAGAAAACCCGGCGTCAGCGAAGGCCTACTCTTAACGACGAAAGGTGCCAGGGGTCAAACATTTTAACGTCCCATTCGACAGACGGCGTACTCACTCAAAGTACCATCCACAAATCACCTGAAGTAGGGATCGGAATACCACTGAAAAAGTTTTACCGCCTCCAGGATCCGAATCCGGGCCCTCTGGGAGGGAAGCCAGAGCGTGAGGCACCGCACCATCCCGATTCCCATGCCCTTCGAGGTCACCTAAAAGTTAACCTTTGTTTTTGGGTTCTAAATGTACTTGTTTCTTGGTGCAGAAGCATGCAATCCATTGCATTGCATTCCCTTTCCTTTAAGTTCATTCATTATGCTGGTTATATTGATTGTTTTATGGACCATTATGAGGGCCGTGGTGACCAAGTTAAACGAGCTCCCCGGCAAAGGGAATTTGAGCTGGTCAGTGCAAGGTCACTGGCGGACGTTGAACAAGTACACAAGCGGTACCAGGCAATGGGTGGCGATGTCTCTAAATGAAATGTTGCCAGAGTTTGCACGACCAAATTATTAAACTGTGATCGGTCAACTGAATCCACGATCGAGAGAGACGAGCGAAACCCCTGATGACGAATCGACATGAAAACATAAGCTTTGGCGGCAGAAGCGTCAGGAAGTGTCGCGTCGGGGATTCGAATCAAGAGTCTGGACCATTTCAATATTGAAGAACCAGCGAAAACGCCCAAGTATACAAGATTGGAGGGATTTCGAGAGGCGAGTGAACTGAATCGTAAGGAACCAAAATAAAACGCACTGCGCTATTATTTTGAACGGGAGATCTATCAGAAGATGAATGGGTTGAGGAGCTTTTTAACAGCTATTTGTTCCTTAAAATAATATTTTTTATCAATTTCCAAATTCTCGTCGTGTTTAATGGAGATTCGAGGCGGTTGAATTAACTTACATTTGTGAATGGTTAGTATGTATGAGGAAGGAATCTGGCCGGAAGACTTTTTGAGATCAGTTTTAGTTCCTAATCCGAAAAAGGTAAAAGCTATAGCATGTGACGACTACAGGACAATAAGTTTGATATCCCACACAGCTAAAGTTGTTCTCAGAATCATAAACATAAGGATAGAGAGTAGGGCAAATGAATACTTAGGGGATGATCAGTTTGGGTTTAGGAAGGGGAGAGGTACGCGTGATGCCATTGCAGTAATGAGATTATTAATCGAGAGGAATATAGAACACAACCAGGAGGTATTTTCCTATTTCGTAGATGTCGAAAAAGCTTTTGATCGAGTGAATTTTGAAAAACTAATGAGTATATGGCAGAAAATAGGAATGAATTGGAGGGAAAGGAGGCTAATCCGCAACCTGTATATGTCTTAGACTGCTCAGGTACGAGTACGGAACGGGGAGTCCGGATTGGCAGTGTTAGGAAGAGGTGTAAGGCAGGGTTGCCCTTTATCAGCGTTGCTGTTCAACGTATATGTGGAGGAAATGATTAAAGAGGCATGGGAAGAACTCGAGGTAGGAATGAAAGTGGGCGGGGAATTCGTAAAATCAGTTAGGTTTGCTGATGACCAAGCTTTAATTTGTTTTGCAAGCAATGTTGAGTGAATTGGAAATTCAGTCCGACAGGTATGGATGAGAATAAATATTAATAAAACAAAGTTTATGAGATTTTCTAGAAAGATAAAGGGTAAGCTAAACATTAAAATAGGAGGGCAAAAACTAGAGCAGGTAGAACAGTTTGCGTATCTCGGTAGTGTTTTGGACCAACACGGTCAAAGTAGTACGGACGTAAGGAGAAGAATTGCGCGAGGCAAGGAGGCTTTCACCAGGAGGAGGGAGTTGATGACAGGGACTTCGAGTAAGGATGTTAAGAAAAGACTCAAAAACTTTGATATGGAGCGTAGCTATGTACGGTGCGGAAACGTAGTCATTGAAGCAGGAGGATAGACGTAGATTGGAAGCTTTTGAAATGTGGGTGTGGAGAAGAATGGAGAAGGTGACATGGACAAAGAAGAAAACAAATGAGGAAGTTTTTGGTATAGTGGGCAAAGAGAGGGGTTTGTTGGGAGAAATCCTATGGAGGCAGGAAAAGTGGATGAAGGGAGTATCGACCGGCAGTGGGATGTTGAAGACTGTGATAGAGGGGAGAATGTTAGGCAAACGAGGAAAGGGAAGGAACAGGATAGGGATGTTGGACGGGATGAGGGGAAAGAGGGTACTCAGAGATGAAGAGTGGTCTAATGTAGAGTAGGAAACCGGATTTTTTATTTTGTTAGGAGTCACAAAATTTAATTTGGCAGCTGTGCCCATCCAAAAACCTACCTTCACCGGTAGATTACCTAATAATAAAATGTGCATGCTATTGCGCCATTGATATATAGGGGAACATCCATTCATGAAGGTAGAGTATCATTAGCTAACGACCTCAATTCAATCCAAAAGTAGGGCGAGACAGGGGAGCTTGAATGAATTAAATTTGAATAATAGTGTTTCAATAAATTTTGGTGGAAGAGTATTATTCCCGAAAAGTCACCACATATACAGGGAACCAGCGCTGCGCACTTGTAATCGGTAAAATACTCGGGTGTGGCGATAACTACGGATATGTCTCCGGGAAAACACATAATGAAATATTCGGTATTGGCTTATAAAAAGTTAGGATTAATATAGAGTACTCGGGAATCGCAATGAAAAGGTCAAGGATGTTTGTCATTTGACGCTGGTTTTGCCCCGCTTAGAGCATGCTGGAAGTGTATGGGATCCTCATGAAGTAGGCTTAGTTTTGGAACTAGATAGAGTGCAATGATGAACAGCTAGGCATGTGAAAAGTTGTCATGAACAATGTAGCAGTGTCACGATACTATGTGATATAATTAGGATGGAAGCCATTGTTGACAAGGAGATAGTTCGAATTGGTAGTGTCTATATATTTGCCGATATTCCACATTTTATTTTTTTATTTAATTGACCCATTTTTTTACAGGACTGTAGAATGATTTGAATAAACGTCTCCTGTTATTGAACGTTGTTGTATACTATATTAGTACATTTGTTCATTTGATTAAGATTTTTCGAGTGCATGACTAAACTAATGTGTGTGTAGAGGTAACATGATTGGGATTGTAGATGCATGGATGGTGACCTAACACCCCCCGCCACACGCCCTTGCGGCAGCTGGCGGGGTATTGCGTGGATGTAGATATATTACCAATTTTGAAGCTTCCGAAAGGTATTCAACCCATCTCTGACACAGAGTACAGGTATCAGAGGCAGAAATAGTTTTTGGTGGAAATGTTAAGTTTCTTTTTACCCTCATAGCAGGACTTATTTTTCCCGGATAGACGAACGAATGGGCGGCGGTTTTCCTGGCTTAATTCGAGGGAGGGGAGTCTCAGGAAAGGCTGGGGGCCGATGGCAGTTGTCTCCCAGCCTTTACGGAGTGCGGATCATTCGTTTGTAAAATCTCTTACACGTGACCTCGTTACGGTCCATCATAAACCGGCTATTGGAATAGCGCTGAACCCTCAAATTTTGCGTTGAACTGGGAAAACCGGGAAAGAGACTCATTACATGCTCAATGCAGATTCTTATGGTGATAACGCCAATGGGTATATCGAGTGTGTTTTTGAGTGGCGCAAGTTGCTTTGCCAGGGTAGAGAATATGTTTAAGACGCCGAACTTTCAAGACACCCTTCGACCTCAAAAAGGGACGGAAATCTTTCAAGAGTGAAGGCTTTGTTGGACAGGAATCGCAGATTAAGTGTTGGCATGGTTTCTGATCATCCATTGGCATCCCTAAGTGTGATGTGCGTCGACTTGTGACCGAATACATGGGCGTGAGAAAAGTGTGTTGGGGGGAGTTAAGTGCTCTCGGACGAACAAAAGGAAACTCGCACGCGGATCTCCGCCAAGATCTTCTAGACCACGCGAGGAGTGAGGATCCAAATTCTTTAGACAATGCCCCACCAGACTTCTCCCTCTTCCCCCGTCTCACATCTGTGCTGAAATGACGTCACAACGGGACGTTGGCAGCGCTATAACAGGTCGTGACGAGGGAGTTAGGCAGCATTCCGGGCGCCGCTTTCCAGAAGGCGTGGAAAACCCGCTGGCAGCGGTGTGCGAACGCAAAAGGGTGCTACTTCTCAGACTACTTCGAAGACTTGAGTGAATATATCAACTTTGGCAATACTTTGTTTAATCGATTCAGTCCTACAGACCTTGGTACAAATCTTATTTATTGATTAGGAGATATCTAATAAACTGATGTATACATTTTCCAGAGAAACAGGAGACATGTAACGACAGAGCAGTGTGGAATAAAATGTTGAAACGGAATAAATTCCCCGAAATTGGTGAAACTCAGTGTTTTTTTTACTTTTTCAATCCCGAAATAGAATATCAAGAATGGATGCTAATTATGTTTTTCGGCGGCGTTTTATGTGAAAGGCAGAATATTATTTGCCTCTTCCTCTCTTTCACCTCTGATTCGCAACCCATATTTTCAAAATGGATTCCCTCGAAGACTGCTTTGCATCTTCGGGATTCATCCATTTTTTTCTCCGCTTTTTTCATTTCCAAGTATTTGCATGAATCCCGAGGCCTTTCAACTTCCTCACCCGGAGCATTCTCGCTCGTTTGCTTAAGTTTTGTAAAGTTGGAATGCGTCCATAATTTCGGGATAAAATTATTTATTTCCTTTTTTTAAAAATTGCTATAATTAAAACTCGTTGGGAATCACTGAGGCATCATCAATTACAAATAAATAGAGGTATCCCTGGCAAAGGGTTGAGTTTTAATAGGTAACTATGAATAAGTAGTGTCAGCGAGCAGAAATACGTCGTAAAGACGTTCCCATTAAAATCGAAATACCGTTAATTTTTTCAGGCTGAAATGTCTTCTGCCTTGCGCACCTGTCCCCGTGTACGGCGCCCCTGGGCTTCGGCGACACCTTTTTGACCCTGATAGAATCTCTCCATGAATATCCTGGCGCACTTTTCCTACGGAGCCTCGTCTCGAACAGCCTCCGCAGATCAAGCGTGCGCCAAACGCCTTCTTCCTCGGATCATCCCCTTCCGCTTCAAAAGACGTAACTAATCTCAAATTTAGAATTTCCAATTCCATGTCCTTCATATAAATTTTAAAAACCCATAGTCATTACTTCGTGACTATAAAAACAGGTAAACCTTCGAAATTACTGAGTAAATTAAATTTTAAATTTTCGGTGGGGCCAGAGGCACCTACAGCCCAAAGTGTGGAGTGACAGGCTGCTCCGCAGAGTTATAAAATTAGTTATAGATTGCCGTTTAACATGGGAGTGCGACTACTGTTAAATTAATGCTGTCTCCCCTACTGTGAAGCGGGTGTTCCAATCCCGACCACTCTGGGACCTACTTTCACTTCTACCAAGGCATCGAGAAATACGAGATCATACTCGCACCATCATTGGAGTGACCACTACTTAAGGAAATCTTACCCAAGGGTGGCCCACTTATTGCCGAATGCTGCCTATTCAACATCTTACTACACGTCGCGAAAAACTTCGGAAACGAGGCAAATACATTTGATTAGTTAATATTCGAGTACCTGAGCCAGTTCGAAAGAAAACAATGAAAACCTCCATCCCCTTGGCTTGGCATCCCCTGCAATTTTCAAACTGTTGCATACAATAAAGCTGTATTTTTTGCAGTTACTCCACCACAATGCCTTTTTACTCGATATCTCAGAATCGGAGAAACAAATAAAAACACCGCGGACACCGAGTGACAGCGGAAAACATTTACCTG
Source organism: Hetaerina americana (assembly GCF_022747635.1). NCBI lineage: Eukaryota > Metazoa > Arthropoda > Insecta > Odonata > Calopterygidae > Hetaerina > Hetaerina americana. Next base: position 1,581,683 of record NW_027287538.1, read on the forward strand.
GGATAATTCTTCATTTCCGTAAGCATCCTTAACCATGGACATGGTTTATTATAATTAGGCAATCTACCGTTTGAGGTAGATATTTGGATGGTCACAACTACCAAATAAATTTTCTAAATCCTAACGAAAGACAATCCAGCAACCTAAGTCTACATCAGGTCTACATCTACATCTACTTAATACCCCGCAAGCCGCCGCAAGGGCGTATGGCGGGGGGTGTTAGGACACCACCCGTAATTTAGAAAAGAAAAAAACCCGCATGCAATAACCACAAAATCATATATCCACAAAAAAAACATGGCATACATTAATGCATGAACACTTACACCCCACTAACATCCAAACACTCAATCTACATCCTACATACACATGCACCTGAAAGTATACCAAACAGCTTTGCAGTGTTTAATTTTGTTCCGACTTCTAAATTCAATGTTTTCAATATTTCTAAAGTGACTTCGGTTTCTTACTATTATGATTTCTGATTGTTCGGGGAAAGAATGAGTATTTGTATCTATCTGTCCTGGAATCTATAAGGTCCCTAGATCTATTTATAGGTCCCTCTTCATCTCGGAGTACTTTCTTCCTCCCTTCATCCCGTCCAACATCCCTATCCTGTTCCTTCCCTTTCCTCGTTTGCATAACATTATCCCCTCAATTACAGTCTTCAACATCCCGCTGCCGGTCGATACTCCCTTCATCCACTTTTCCTATCTCCTTCCAATTTCTCCCAACAAACCCCTCTCTTCGCCCACCAGAGCAAGTACTTCCTCATTTGTTTTTTTCTCTGTCCATTTCACCTTCTCCATTCTTCTCCACACCCACATTTCAAAAGCCTCCAGTCTACGTCTATCCTCCTGCTTCAATGACCACGTTTCCGCGCCGTACATAGCTACGCTCCATATCAAAGTTTTTACGAGTCTTTTCTTAATATCCTTACTCAACGTCCCTGTCATCAACTCCCTCCTCCTTGTGAAAGCCTCTTTGCCTAGCGCAATTCTTCTCCTCACGTCCCTATTACTTTGACCGTGTTGGTCCAAAATACTACCGAGATACGTAGACTGTTCTACCTGCTCTAGTTTTTTAGCTCCTATTATAATGTTTATCTTAGCCTTTTTATTTCTAGTAAATCGCATAACCTTTGTTTTATTAATATTGATTCTCATCCCATACCTGTCGCACTGAATTTCCAATTCATTAAGCATGCTTGCAACTCCTTGGCTAACTAACAAACTAAAGCTTGGTCACTATCGAAACTAACTGATTTTACAAATTCCCTGCCCACTTTGATTCCTACCCTTTATTTTGGTTTGGATTCCCATGCCTCTTTAATCATTTCCTCTGCATATAGTTTGAACAGCAACGGTGATAGTGGGCAACCCTGCCTTACACCTCTTCCTAACACTGCCCAACCGGACTCCCCGTTCCCCACTCGCACCTGAGAAGTCTGAGACATGTACAGGTTGCGGATTAGCCTCCTATCTCTCCAATATATTCCTATATTCTTTAATATACTCATTAGTTTTTCCCAATTCACTCTATCAAACGCTTTTTAGAAATCTACGAAAGAGGCAAATACCTCCTTTATTGTATTCTAAATTCCTTTCGATTGATAATCTCATTACTGCAATGGCATCATGTATACCTCTCCCCTTCCTAAACCCAAACTGGTCATCCCCTAAGTAATCATTTGCCCTACTCCCTATCCTTTTATATATGATCCGGAGAACAACTTTAGCTGCGTCGGATGTCAAACTTATTGTCCTTATTGTTATGTAGCCCTCACGGTTTATATAAATATATATATATATATATATATATATATATATATTAATATTTTTTTTTAAGGTAATCTACCGGTTAAGGTAGGTTTTTCGATGGACACAACTACCAAACAAATATTTTATTACTCCTAACAAAACACAAAATCCATCATCCTACTCTATATCAGGTCCCTCTTCATCTCTGAGTACTTTCTTCCTCCCTTCATCCCGTCCAACATCCCTATCCTGTTCCTTCCCTTTCCTCTTTTGCCCAACATTCTACCCTCTATCACAGTCTTCAACATCCCACTGCCGGTCAACACCCACTTCATCCACTTTTCCTGCCTCCATAGGATTGCTCCCATCAAACCCCTCTCTTCGCCCACCATACCAAGTACTTCCTCATTTGTTTTCTTCTCTGTCCATTTCACCTTCTCCATTCTTCTCCACACCCACATTTCAAAAGCCTCCAGTCTACGTCTATCCTCCTGCTTCAATGACCACGTTTCCGCGCCGCACATAGCTACGCTCCATATCAAAGTTTTTACGAGTCTTTTCTTAATCTCCTTAATGAAAGTCCTTATCATCAACTCCCTCCTCCTTGTGAAAGCCTCTTTGCCTAGCGCTATTCCTCTCCTTACGTCCGTACTACTTTGACTGTGATGGTCCAAAACACTTTCGAGATACGTAAACTGTTCTACCTGCTCTAGTTTTTGCCCTCGTATTTTAATGTTTAGGCTAGTGTTTTTCTTTCTAGAAAATCGCATAACCTTTGTTTTATTAATATTGATTCTCATCCCATACCTGTCACACTGAATTTCCAATTCACTCAGCAATGCTTGCAGCCCCTTGGCTGACTGACAAACTAAAGCTTGGTCATCAGCAAACCTAACTGATTTTACGAATCCCCCGCCCACTTTCATTCCTACCTCGAGTTCTTCCCATGCCTCTTTGATCATTTCCTCTGCATACAGGTTGAACAGCAACGGTGATAATGGGCAACCCTGCTTTACACCCCTTCCTAACACTGCCCATCCTGACTCCCCGTTTCCCACCCGCACCTGAGCAGTCTGAGACATGTACAGGTTGCGGATTAGCCTCCTTTCCCTCCAATCTATTCCTATTTTCTGCAATATACTCATTAGTTTTTCCCAATTCACTCCATCAAACGCTTTTTCGAAATCTACGAAACAGGCAAATACCTCCTGGTTGTGTTCTATATTCCTCTCGATTAATAATCTCATTACTGCAATCACGCGTACCTCTCCCCTTCCTAAACCCAAACTGATCATCCCCTAAGTAATCATTTGCCCTACTCTCTATCCTTTTGTTTATGATCCTGAGAACAAATTTAGCTTCGTGGGATATCAAACTAATTGTCCTATAGTCCTCACATGACGTGGCCTTTACCCTTTTCGGAATCGGAACTAAAACTGCTCTCACAAAGTCTTCCGGCCAGATTCCCTCCTCATAAATGCTACGGATCAGCCCATATAGCCTCTTCCTCCCACATTTTCCTAAGCATTTTAAAAGTTCCACGGGAATGTTATCTACCCCCACGGCCTTATTTAGTTTCATCTTCCTTAATGCCCTTTCTCTCTCATTGTCTAGTATGCCTGGACCTAAGCTGTCTTCCTCTACGTCATTTTCTTTTTCAATGTCTAACTTTGTTGGTCTGAGTTCTTTACTATACAGTTCTTCTATATACTCCTTCCATCTATCTTGGATCTTTCCTGCGTCAACTATTACCTTACCCGCCTTATCTCTAACTTTTAGCATAGCTCTTCCTTTCTTACTTCCCGATAACGATTTAACTTTGCTGTACAGAGCACCGATTTCACCCTTCCTCTGCAGACTTTCCATATCCTCGCACTGCGTCTTCCACCATGCGTCTTTTGCCTTATTCGTTGCCCGCTACAATTTATGGTCAATTCTTTGTACTTCATTTTTCCTAATTCTGTATTTATATTTTTCCATTTTCGCCGCTCATCCATCTTTGTAATCATCTCATCCGTGATCCATGGTTTCCTAGTCCTTTTAGCGTTAACGGTTCCAATAGTGTCTATTGCGGCTTTAGACAACCCTTTTTTGATCATTTCCCATTTTTCTTCGATAGTTATAAGCCCTTTACCATCCTCTATGATTTTCTCTACCGCCTGTTTGTATTCCTTCCTTTTCAACCCATTTAATGCTTCTACATTCCATTTTCTAACTCTCCGCCCCTTCCTTATCTTTTTGAAACGTACGCTACATTTCATAACAACTAAATTGTGGTCTGAGTCCGCATCCGCTCCCGGGAAGCTGTGCGAATTTATCACACTGTTCCTAAACCTGTGTCTAACCAGGATATAATCTAGCTGATATCTTCCTGAGTCACCTGGCATTTTCCATGTATATCTGCGTCTTTTGTGGTGTCTAAACCAAGTGTTGGTGATGACTAACCCCTGTCTCCTGCAGAACTCAACTGTTTTCTCCCCGCGGTCATTCCTCGTGCCTAAACCGTTGTCGCCCACCTCATCACCATCTCTTCCTTCGCCTACCGTCGCATTCCAATCCCACATCTCTATCAAATGTTTCCCTGCAGGAACACACGCGATCATGTCCTCTAACTGATCGTATATCCTATCGACCTCTTCTTCCTTATGGTTGCTCGGTGGCATGTATACCTGAATAATAACTAATTTCGTCGGTTCTGCTTTTATCTCCACTAGTAGTATTCTATCCGTTACCTGCTCTATGTTGACTACGCTTCTTCCTACCTCTTCATTTAATACTATGGCAACCCCTCGTTGGCTCTCGTCCCCACCGCTGTATATTATTCTATACTAATCACTCCAGTTATCCCCGCTATCTTTCCATCTCACCTCGCATAGACCTAAAATATCTATATTTCCCCTCTCCATCTCTCGCTTAACATTCTCCAATTTGCCTGTCCTCATCATTGTCCTAACATTCAACGTTCCTATTCTAACTAATTTGGTCTTCTTCTCTTGCGTCTTCTGTCGTGCTGCTGCTGGTTTTCCCTTGCAAGGGTTTCGTGGGATGACGACCGCGGAAGCCTTGCCTCCCCCGCTGCCGGGCACGACACACGGCCGATTGGGCCGAGCCCCGTGGTTGCCAGGACTCAAAATATCTATATTGTTCATCACATTGTTCTTGGGAAATACGAGGGTCATCCGGAAAGTAGTACCCGTTCGTGCCGCATGAAGTGCTGACGACGCGAGTAGCCGCTGGACGAGGTCAGATAGCTTCAGTGGCTTGTCTGCCTTCTCTGAGCCAAGTTGCGTGACGCTAGCATTGCCTGTGTTGTTTCTGTGATTGTTTACAATGTTTAAAAAAATTGAGAACGCCGCCAGTTGTGAAGTGAGGGCAGTGATTAAATTCCTCAATGCAAGAAACGTTCGCCCATGTGATATTCATCGCCAATTAAAGGAGGTGTATGGAGACAATGTAATGGACGAGTCGTCTGTTCGGCGGTGGTGTCGCAACTTCAACATGGGGAGGGGGAACACACACGACGATGAGCGTTCGGAGAGACCGTCTGTCATTACAGACCAACTGGTGAGCTCAGTTGACGAATTCGTGAGGAACGATCGGCGCGTCACAATTGATGACATCTGTGAGCATTTTCCCAATGTTTCTCGAACAATTGTTCATGAAATTGTTAAACACCATCTGCATTATGCAAAAATTTGTGCAAGATGGGTCCCTCGCGTATCTCAATGAGCTGGCGGCGAAGGACTATGCAGCAGGAATACAGAAACTTGTCACACGTTATGACAAATGCCTTAATTTGCTTGGAGATTATGTTGAGAAGTAGTTTAAAGTATCCTCTTTCAAATAAAATTTTTTATGTTTGTTAATATTTACTTTTGTGTCTTTATTTCACGAACGGGTACTACTTTCCGGATGACCCTCGTATAATTGAGGTGGTTTCCCGTTGACTTCCTCAATAGTGTTTTTAACGTGACACCATCACTTACTGGCCGCCTCACTGGGGTCAGACGCCATTGTAGCCGCCTCACTGAGGGACAGACGCTGCGTGGACTACCTTTCGTCTGGCTCCTAACCTTCGACCTATCTGGCACGGGTGACCCTTCCAGGAGCAATTTTTATTACTCCCGCCAGCACAGCTCTAGGGGTCATCGGAACGCACAAGCCCTTCCACCACGTCAAGGTTGTAGTCCGGGGAGGGATATATATATATATATATATATATATATATATATATATATATATATATAAACCATCGTCTGCCGCCAATATTTTTCCTAAATGCCCCTCCGTTACTTTCAAACGCTCCGCCAGCTCATCAGGTCTCCTCGAATCATCAAGTAAACTCTTTTAATCCCTGCCCCGTACGAAAACCACCCACCCAATCTCCTGCAATAAACCTATATGCCAAACATGTCCTACTTCCAAAATTTGAACCCATCCCTCTCCCACCCACTTTTTAACTCTCTCCCCAAATATTCTACTCTTTATGTACTTTCAGCAATGTATTTTACCTTCTGAAGTGCCAATATTCCCTCACACAACCCCCTTACCCCCACATGAGGTCGAACCATCAATGTTATTTAAATGTAAATTCTTGTGTTTAAAATATATTTGTCTCATGGTATTAGATCGAAGGATAACCAACAGAAAAAAGAAATGCTTTGAATTCTTGGGATTGTAATTTCCTTTACGGCCAATACCACATACGCATCACGAGAACTTCCTTTGGCTGCCCCTACATTATTTCACCGTTCATTATGCGTTACTTCCACCTGCCTTCATCTTCTGTGAAGATCCCTTTTCACATCTTTCTCCCCGCACCCCTAAACCTTTCAATAGTTCCTCCACCCACTTCTTCCGCCCTATTCAGGTTTCCCCGGAGAACTTCCCCCGCTCACACCTCCTTTTGTCCTCCTTTTGAACCCATCGCTCCAGCTATTTACAGCGCTTCAATTACGCGCTGATTGAGGCGTCGTGCCCTACTCCCTGCGTGTGGCCTTGAGCTCCAGACTTGGGCTCTCCACTTGGACAATGGGGCAATGACAATTGAGGGAGCGAGGCACGCCTGGGATCATAAAAGAAAGCCGGACGTGACTCAAATTAAGGGCCTCGGAGGCGAATGTGTCAATTAAAACGTTTTTAATCCAGTTCGCCCCGATATGGGGTTTTTCCACGAAAAAATAAAACAAGTTCTTCCGAAACTTTGTGGCATTCCTTCAATCCTTTAATAGATACAATTTTAGCAACGCACTGAGGATCATTACGAAGATTTACTTTGTGTGGATGAATGAGAAAGGCCGCTAATTATTCCTACTACATAGGACGCAATGAAATGAAACCCATAATTAATTCGTAGCGAGCCTACCAAGCGGTTCTGCTTAGCCGGGAAAAATGAGCCTTTTCAAGGGAATGCCCGTCCTGTCCATTTGAACACGGCTATTTGATCGCCAGGTGGCGGAAAGTTCGCACGAAAGATCTTTTCAAAGTACTATAGGAGTTTGTGGGATAGGATATGTAAGAAATTCGAAAGCGGGTTAACTCAGGAAAATGGGGAAAATATAAATTTGTTTCTGCGGTAAAGCTATCCCCAGGTAAATACAGAAAAATATCTAACAATTTAATTGAATCTGAGCAATTATGATTCCATAATTTTAATCCGAGCCCCGTTTTAATCACATGCACTCATATGTTTTATTCAATGCTCCATAAGACATCGACATACGTTACAATTACAATAGTATGACCCGGAATCGAACTATAGACTTTCAAGTAGAGGAGCCGTACCATTACATTGAACACTTACCCCGATTGAAAGGCGTTCTTTGTTAAATGAGTCCGGCAATCAGAACAAAGAAGTAGCTACCAGCAGGAGATAGGCACAGTACTTTTGGATGCCCTAGAACAGAGGAAAGAGAACGAATGAGGTCACTTATCTGAAAATAACGTACACTAAAACACATTCGAATCCATTTAAACTCTTCACTTTTTCCTTTTCGATAAAGTCACAAATAATAAATTGTTACGAAAACTTGGTGAGAAATCAATAAATTGAATAAGAGACTTCTTGTCAAATCGCAAACAAATAGTAGTCATCGATGGGTTGTGCTCAACGGATAAATATGTAACTTCAGGCATCCCCAAAGGAAGCGTAATGGGGCCGCTTCTTTTCTTAATATACAATAATGACTTAAGCTTATATATAAGTAATAACCTCGAATTATTTGCTTACGACACAGTTGCAAACAAGGAAATAAGGGGCCAATCAGGAATGGAGGCTACAGCTCAATACAGGTAAAGGGCAGTTTTGAAATTTTGGAACGAAGGAATTAGCTAACAGGAGTAGGCCGCACTCGATGGAGACCCCCTTCGAGTAGGGTCTACTCCTATAGTACAAGGCCTTTGGCACCCAGTTATCTACATCTACTTAATACCCCGCAAGCCGCCGCAAGGGTTTGTGGCGGGGGGTGTTAGGACACCACCCGTAATTTGGACAAGAAAAAAAAACCGCACGCAATAACCACAAATTCATACATCCACAAAAAAAACATGGCATACATTCATCCAAGAACACTTACACCCCACACACATGCAAACATTCAAACTACATCTTACATACACATGCAACTGAAAGTATACCTAACAGCTTTGCAATGTTTCATTTTGAACCGACTTGTTAATTCAATGTTTTCAATATTTCTAAAGTGACGTCGGTTTCTTACTATTATGATTTCTGATTTTTCGGGGAAAGAATGAGTATTTGTACCTATCTGTCCTGGAATCTATCTCCCTTATTTTATCTTTGTGGTCTGATCTACCTAAGTAGTGTGGGGCCATTAGAATTCCTTCAGTGTCATAGTTAAACTCGTTTGTTCTGAACCTTTCTAAAAGTCTAAGCCTAGCTCGTTCTCTCCGCACTTCAAGTGGTTCCCAGCCTAAATCCCCTAAGAGACCTGTCCCACTTGTCTTCTTATCATAACAATTTTTAACGAATTTAGCGGATTTTCTCTGGACTTTATCTAATACGTTTTGCCAAATTTTCTCCCAAGGATCCCAAATACTTGCGGCATATTCCAAATGAGGTCTAACTAGAGCAAAATAACACCTCTCTTTAATTTTCTCATTACATTTCCCCACCACCCGTTTTATGAAGCCAAGTTTCTTTAAAGCTGATCCGCATATTGTCCTGATATGTGCTCCCCATGAAAGGCTTGGTGTTAGAACAACCCCCAAATATAGAACTTGATCGGCCGTAGTCGGTACGGAACACTCTATTTCGTAGTTTCTATCCTGTTCCTCGCTTCCTTTGTTCCAAAATTTCAAAACTGCGCATTTATCTATATTAAGTGTTAATCCCCATTTATTGCACCATTCCGAGATATTGTCTATGTCTCTAGAGAGTAGCTCGCTATCTACTTGGCTCCTTATTTCCCTGTATATCACCGTGTCGTCAGCAAATAACCTTAGATTGCTACTAACGTGTGTGCTTAAGTCATTAATATATATTAAGAACAGAAGAGGCCCTATTACAGTTCCCTGGGGGACGCCCGAAGTTACATTCCATCCGTTGAGCACAACCCATATATATGACTACTATTTGTTTGTGGTTTGACAAGAAGTCTCTAATCCAATTAATTATTTTCTCATTGATTCCATTGTATTTAAGTTTATGTGCCAGTTTATTGTGTGGGACTTTGTCGAAGGCTTTTTTGAAATCCATCGACTTGTGTGTTGTTTTCTCCCGATCTAAGTATATCGTGAATGAAGAGACCAAGTTGTGTTTCGCAAGATCTGCTTTTCCTAAATCTGTGCTGGTTGTGGATTAGTATTTTCCTAATATCAAGAAATCTCATAATGTTAGTGACAATAATGTGTTCCAATATTTTACAAGAGATCGATGTTAAAGAAATGGGTCGGTAATTGAAGGATCTCAGTTTTTCCCGGCGTATTGTATTCAGGAAGTTCTCTCGGGATCCCACGGACTCCATTGTAAGGAAAACGATTGCCCTCGTCAAGAAATCTTTGCCAACGTCAGAGAGGAATAGCAGCCTGGTGCCACAGGCGCCTGTTCCACCAAGATTATACGGTCTACCCAAGATCCATAAGGAGGGTACTCCCATAAGACCCATTGTGAGTGCCATTGGGGCTCCAACATACCATCTGGCGAGGTACCTGACGGGTGTCCTTGCACCTTACGTGGGGTCGTGTGAGCACCACATCAAAAACTCCGCAGAGTTCGTCCAGACGCTACGGACCATTAAGCTGGATCAGCATGACATTCTTGTAAGTTTCGACGTTGTGTCCTTATTTACTAAGATTCCGGTGATGGACACCATACTGCTGCTGGAAGAGAAGTTTGACAGCAAAATCGTGGATCTCTTTCGCCACGTGCTGACCTCGACGTATTTTCAATACCAAAAGAAGTTTTACGAGCAAGTGGAAGGCGTCCCCATGGGCTCTCCATTGTCTCCGGCGATTGCCAATTTCTACATGGAGGAGTTCGAGGAGAGGGCACTTAGAACGGCCCCACTAAAACCGAGGCATTTCTTCAGGTATGTGGACGATACCTTCATCATATGGCCGCACGGACCGGACACCATCACCAACTTCGTTGGCCACATGAATAGCATTCATCCCAGCATCCAGTTCACCATGGAGATTGAGAGCAGCGGTCGGCTGCCCTTCCTGGATATCCTAATTGAAAGGAAAGCGGACGGGAGCTTAGGCCACAAGGTGTATAGGAAGCCTACCCACACCAATCTCTATTTGAACGGGAAAAGCCACCATCACCCTGCCCAAAAACGAGGGGTTATGTCAACGCTCATCCACCGGGCAAAATGCGTGTCAGACCAGGAAGGTTTGGAGGCAGAAGTTCATCACCTGAAAAATACTTTCCTTCAGAATGGATACACAAGCCGGGAGGTCAATTTGGCCCGTAAAAGGGCCTTCACCAGAAACGACCGTCAGAGAGAGGAAAGAGAAAAACCCGTTGCCAGGGTCAGCATCCCCTTTGTTTCCACGGTATCCCATAAGATCTCCAGGATACTAAGGAAACATAAAGTGGAAACCATCCACAAGCCACAAGGAAAATTGAAGAACTTCCTTGGCACGGCAAAAGACGAACGGGGTTTGAAGGCGCCGGGGGTATACCGGATCCCGTGTGAGTGCGGCCAGGTATACATCGGGGAGACTGGCCGCACAATTGAAAAGCGACTAACGGAGCATGAGCGATGCATCAGACTCCATTACCCTGAGAAGTCTGCAGTCGCCGAACACAGCATCACGCATGGTCATCGGATTGACTGGGGGAGCACCAAAAGACTTTGTCACACGAACGGCTACTGGGACCGAGTGGCGAAGGAAGCCGTGGAAATCCGACTGGAAGGACAGAATACCTTCAACAGGGACACTGACTTCCAGATCAGCAGCACGTGGAGACTTGTGCTGAGAAAAATTGAAAGTACGAGACGTCATCGGGGCGGCTCGGCACTTGGGAACACATCGGACCAATCGGAGGACACCTGACCCTACGACAGGGTATAAATACATGGCGAATTCATTGCTCTGCACTTCACCCTGAAGACGATGGCAGAGTTAGCCGTCGAAACGTCGGTGCATACCACGCTGACCCGGTGGGAAACCCGAGAGAACTTCCTGGAGGGTCGGTAATTGGTTGGTTTATCCCTATCGCCGCCTTTATAGATGGGAGTTATATGGGCTAGCTTCCAGTCGCGAGGCACTGAGCCTTCTTCTATCGATTTTAGAAAAACAATGTGTAAAAACGGGGCAATGTCATCCGCTAATTCCTTTAATATTCTAGTAGGTATTTCTTCCGGACCAGGTGCCTTGTGTGCTTTGATGCTACGGAGCAGATGTACTATTACCTGCTTGGTCAGTGTAAGATCGCTCATGTGTTCCCCGGGTGGGTGTGGAGGATCTTTTGGTGCGTTTATGTTTTTATTTATCAACTGACGAGGGCTTGAGTGACCATAAAGCAGTTAATGTCCACTTGGACATAGAAATAAAAAAGATTGTTAAACCAAAAAAAAAATTTATAATTACCATAAAGCAGACTTTGAATCTTTTGCCAATCAATTAAACTCTTTACTACCCGAGTTCAAAACCCGCCTAAGTCATGTCAACGTGGAACAAACTTGGACAGAATTTGTCAATATCATGCAAAAAGGAATCGTAGATTTCATACCTATAAAATACGTTAAAGCAAATCGCGACCGCAGGTGGTACAATAAAGACCTTAGAAGGGCCCTTCGAAAGCAGAGAATGCTACACTCTAGGGTAAAGAGGGCAGGTGTGAACACATCATCCCCTGAGAATAAACAATCATGGGACACATATAGATCCTCTAAAATTGAAACCAAAACACAATTACGTAGCGCCTTACTGGACTTTAAACGCAAAGTACTTTGCGAGCACTTGGACACTGACCCCAAAGCTTTCTGGTCATATGTTAGGGAAGTAAATGGGAGTAAACAAACCGTGGCTTGCTTAAGGGATTGTAGCAATATAATTCATACAGACAGCGAGGGTAAAGCTAACATCCTAAATTCATTCTTCCAAAGCGTTTTCTCGAATGATGCTGCCACCGCATATCTCCCAGAAACAATACATACTCCAACCATGGAAAAAATAACAGTGGACCAACAAGGAATTCTAAAATTGCTTAATGAGATTAAACCCAACAACACCCCGGGTCCTGAAAATATACCAGCTAGGGTGATAAAACATTTAGCTCCAAACATTGCCCCGGACCTTGAGTTTATATTTAAAAAATCCCTCAAGGAGTGCAAAGTACCTAAGATTTGGAAAACCGCGCAAATAACGCCTATTTTTAAAAGTGGTGGCAGGGAGGATCCCAGTAATTACAGACCTATATCTCTCACTTCTATCTGTTGCAAAATCTTAGAGCACATTATTGTCAGTTCAATAATGAGACACCTTGACAATATTAACTTTTTAAGTGACAATCAACACGGATTCAGGAAAACCCGCTCCTGCGAGACCCAATTAGGATTATTTACACATGATTTACTTTTATCGGGTGAGAGAGGTAGGCAAGTGGATGCCATTTTCTTAGATTTTCAAAAGGCATTTGATAAGGTCCCACATGGTAAACTCATTCGTAAATTCAAGGGCGCCATAAGTTGGGTTCAAGATTTTCTTTCAGAGCGGGAACAGAGGGTAGTCCTTGAAGGCGCTAGTTCCGACAGCGCTCGAGCAGGTCAAGACTCGATTAAATACTTGGGCGTCAGCCTCACTCACGACCTCTCCTGGGTGAAATATTTACGGGGAATATGTGGAAAAGCTAAGAAAAAATGAGGATTTATTGGAAGAGTACTTGGTAAATGTGATCAATAGGTCAAAGAGAAATGGTATTTGTTGCTGGTTAGGCGTCATATAGAATATGCTGCTAGTATATGGAATCCTCACAAAGTTGGCTTAATTGCCGAATTGGATCGCGTGCAGCATAGAGGAGCTAGATTTGTGAAACGCTGTTATGATAAACATAGTATCGTATCTAAAATATTAGAGGAGCTATGCTGGGAATCACTCATGGAGAGAAGTTTAAATTACAGATTGCAGGTTTCGTGGTTATTGCATGCGGTTTTTTTTCTTTTCTAAATTACGGGTGGTGTCCTAATACCCCCCGCCACACGCCCTTGCGGCGGCTTGCGGGGTATTAAGTAGATGTAGATGTAGATGAAACCCAACAAATCCCCGGGTCCCGAAAATATACCAGATAGGGTGATAAAACATTTAGCTTCAAACATTGCCCCGTACCTTGAATTTATATTTAAAAAATCCCTCACAGAGGGCAAAGTACCTTAGATTTGGAAAACCGCGCAAATAACGCCTATTTTTAAAAGTGGTGACAGGGAGGATCCCAGTAATTACAGACCAATATCTCTATCTGTTACATCTACATCTACATAATACTCCGCAAGGGCGCGTGGCGGGGGGTGTTAGGTCACCAACCGTAAAAAGGAAAAATACTACATGCAAAAAAAAAACAACACGGAAAGTTACACCCACAGCAGCGCACACACTCATGCAAAAATCCCTTCATCCAATACTCATGCAAATACGTATACCGCAAAACAACTAAAAAACTGCACCCCATGATGCAGCACGAAAGCCATCCTGCAACAAACTAGCCAGGACACAACAAGCAAGAATGTGAAACATCACTACCACATGAAAATGTACCACGAAACACTCTACCCCCAAAGAGTCTGTAAAAGAAAGGGAATGCGACCCAACGTTGCAGGTAGCAGGAATTTCCCCCCGCGGAGAGGGACGAGGGATTGAAAGGGAAACATAAAAACAGATTAACAGAACACGAATGAGGTCATTCGGAAAGAATGGGTTATTATAACAAAACACATAAGGTTAGTGGAAGAGCATGCATTTAAATACAACTAATTATTATTTAGACGCTGAGGGTGGCAAGTGGAATTTTTGCCATCTATAACCCTGCAGTTGCTATCCTGTTTTGTCCATGGGAAGGAGTCCTTGAGTCGGCTAGTTCTGGCATCTATTTCCCGAATTTTATATGCATGATCCGAGCGACCAATGTATGTAGGAGTACGAATAATTTGCGAGACCTCGGTGGTGAAACATGCGAATCTAAATTTATTTAATAATTTCAATCTTGCATTGAATCGTCTCTCAGCCAATGATTCCCACCCCAAATCCATGAGCATTTCGGTGACGCTTTGCGTTTTATCGTAGGAATTTTTTACAAAACGGGCTGCACGGCGTTGAACCTTCTCAATTTCCCGAATGAGACCTTTTTCACTCGGATCCCACACGCTGCATGCGTATTCTAAATGAGGCCTCACAAGAGCGTGGTAACAACGTTCCTTGACCTTCGAGTCACTTTTGCCGACAACGCGTCTAATGAATCCCAATTTTTTATATCCTTGACCGCAGACTTTACGTATGTGAGTAATAAAAATTAGGCGTTATTTGCGCGGTTTTCCAAATCTTAGGTACTTTGCACTCTGTGAGGGATTTGTTAAATATAAATTCAAGGTACGGGGCAATGTTTGAAGCTAAATGTTTTATCACCCTAATTGGTATATTTTCAGGACCCGGGGTGTTGTTGGGTTTAATCTCATTAAGCAATTTTAGAATTCCTTGTTGGTCCACTGTTATTTTTTCCATGGGTGGAGTATGTATTGTTTCTTGGAGATGTGCGGTGGCAGCATCATTCGAGAAAACGCTTTGGAAGAATGAATTAAGGATGTTAGCTTTACCCTCGCTGTCTGTATGAATTATATTGCTACAATCCCTTAAGCAAGCCACGGTTTGTTTACTCCCATTTACTTCCCTAACATATGACCAGAAAGCTTTGGGGTCAGTGTCCAAATGCTCGCAAAGTACTTTGCGTTTAAAGTCCAGTAAGGCGCTACGTAATTGTGTTTTGGTTTCAATTTTAGAGGATCTATATGTGTCCCATAATTGTTTATTCTCAGGGGATGATGTGTTCACGCCTGCCCTCTTTACCCTAGAGTGTAGCATTCTCTGCTTTCGAAGGGCTTTTCTAACGACTTTATTGTACCACCTGGGGTCGCAATTTGCTTTAACGTATTTTATAGGTATGTAATCTACAATTCCTTTTTGCATGATATTGAAAAATTCTGTCCAAGTTTGTTCCACGTTGACATGACTTAAGCGGGTTTTGAACTCGAGTAGTAAAGAGTTTAATTGATTGGCAAAAGATTCAAAGTCTGCTTTATGGTAATTAAAAATTTTTCTTTTTGGTTTAATAATCTTTTTTATTTCTATGTCCAAGTGGACATTAACTGCTTTATGGTCACTCTAGCCCTCATCAGTTGATACACTAACAATCCGCTCAGGCGTGTTTGTGAGAAATAGATCGAATGTGTTCTTTCCACGGTTGGGCATGCGTACAGCTTGATGGAGGAAGTTTTTTTGAACCAATTTTATCATGGAATTGCAAGATTCGCGATCGCGGGTCCCAGATTTAACGATATTGTTGTCCCAATCTATTCCAGGGAGGTTAAAGTCGCCACCAATTATGTTTATGCTGTTATTATATTTACGTGTAAAATTGTAAATTTGATCGTTGAGGGTGTGAAGTGTTTTCAAATCTGAGTCTGGAGGTCTATAGAAAGAGCATAAATTTATGTTGGGTTGATTGGTCCGTATTAAGGAGCAACAAACACTTTCTATGTTATTATTTTCAAATGAAACTTGCCTGCTTTCAAAATGACTTTTAACTGCCACGAAAACCCCTCCTCCGGGTCTTGTATCTCTATCGTGTCGGTAAACTTTGAAATCTATTGGGAAAATTTCTTGGTCGTTTATGTCATTGCACAGGCAACTCTCTGTGCCTAATACTATAGCACATAATTGTCAGTTCAATAATGAGACACCTTGACAATATAAACTTTTTAAGTGACAATCAACACGGATTCAGTAAAACCCGCTCCTACGAAACCCAATTAGGATTATTTACACATTATTTACTTCTATCTGGTGAGAGAGGTAGGCAAGTGGATGCGATCTTCTTAGATTTTCAAAAGGCATTTGATAAGGTCCCACATGGTAAACTCATGCATACATTAAAGGTCGCGGGTATAAACAAGGGCGCCATAAGTTGGGTTAAAGATTTTCTTTCAGAGCGGGAACAGAGGGTAGTCCTTGATGGCGCTAGTTCCGACAGCGTTCGAGTCACGTCGGGGGTACCTCAGGGAAGTGTGATCGGGCCGTTGCTTTTCTTGATTTTTGTTAACGATTTGAACCGCGAAGTGAAAAGTAAAATTAGGATGTTCGCGGATGACACGGTGATCTATCGGGAGATATCTGGGGATGAGGATCGTTTTATTCTTGCGCAGGATTTAGATTGCATTACTAAATGGTGTTCTAACTAGGGATTGACACTAAATTATAATAAATGTTCGGTGGTAAATTTCTTTAAAAGATCAACGGGATTTGCATACAAATTAGCTGGAGGTGACCTAGCAGTAGTTGATACGGTAAAATACCTAGGTGTCACATTCACAAAAGACTTAACTTGGGGGACTCACATACATAAAGTCTGCGGTCAACCATATAAAAAATTGGGATTCATTAGACGCATTGTCGGAAAAAGTGACTCGTAGGTCAAGGAACGTTGTTACCACGCTCTTCTAAGGCCTCATTTAGAATACGCATGTAGTGTGTGGGATCTGAGTGAAAAAGGTCTTATTCGGGAAATTAAAAAGGTTTAACGCCGGGCAGCCCGTTTTGTAAAAATTTCCTACGATAAAACGCAAAGCGTCACCGAAATGCTCATGGATTTGGGGTGGGAATCATTGGCAGAGAGACAATTCAATGCAAGACTGAAATTATTATATTAAAACTGCACCTGGGGTGCAGTTTTTAGTTATTTTGCGGTGTATGTGTTCACATGAATATTGGATGAAGGGATTTTTGCATGAGTGTGTGTGCTGCTTTGGGTGTAATTTTCGGTGTTGTTTTTTTGCATGTGGTATTTTTCCCTTTTACGGCTGGTGAACTAACACCCCCCGCCACACGCCCTTGCGGCGGCTTGCGGGGTTTTATGTAGATGTATTGTAGACGTTCTGGAAAAAATGGTTTAAAGTATTTGCCTTTTTCACGCTATCTGTAAAGATTTCTCCATTTTCCGTCTTCAAAAAGTGAACAGTTGGACGTTTACCCTGTATTTCCCTAACATAGGACCAGAATGATTTTGGATTTTCCTCAAGATATTCGCTAAGCATTTTAGATTTAAAAGAGTGTAGTGCTGTGCGCATAATACTTTTCGTCTTACTACGACATTCTTTTAGTTGCTGTTTGGATGTATTCATATAAACTATATCGTCACTTTTTAAACTCTTTTTGAAATTTGACTGTAGCTTTCTTTGCCTTCTTAATGCCGATCTGACTTCCCCGTTGTACCATCTAGGTTCCTAACTGTCGCATTTGAGTTTGGACGGGATGTACGTCTTCATTACTTCGCGTAAAATATTTAAGAAATAATTCCAAGTGTTCTCTGTATTGGTTGTCAGTGTTTTTGTTTTGTTTTCGTGTCTTTGTTTGTACTGAAAAAAATATATTCAATATCCGATATTTTGTTTCTAATGCTAATGGCAGTTTATTTTTATAATTTTAATTTTGCAAATTACTTTTTTTTCGGTTTTATGTACGCTAACAAAACTGTTTTGAGACGCGACGTGGTTAACAGAAACAAAAGAATTACATTCACTCGCATTGCTATTTGCTATGAATTTAGAGGCACCAATTTTATTAAATTTACGTGGGTTATATGTTGTTTTAACGCAAGTGTTTGTTTGTTCAATTTTTTTGGGGATATGAGAGGCATTACCTGAACTGAATTGACAAAAAGCGCTGGATTCTACTTTATTTTTCCCAATATATGACCTACGCTCTTGCCTACCAGCTATGCTAAACCCTCGAAACGTGTTCGTGTAACCTACGCGCTACCAACTGCGATGCCTCGGCAGCATAATGGACACCGGAGCGATTAAGGGGTACCCGACACGATGAGAGGACAGGCCTCAGATCAACGAAGTCCGCTCCGATTCCCTGGCAAAATCCCAGGAATCTCTGATTTAAACCCTCAATGCGGCTCCAAGGTCTACACGCGGCACAATACTACATATACTTAATTTAATTGTGACCTTCAACTCTGCCTCGACTCGTTTCGCCTCCGAGTGCATCTCCTTAAAGGAGCGCAGGATCTCTTCAGATCCACGTTCCGAGGCGTCGTTTGTCCCGACATGAGCCACAATGCGTAGCTTGGAGCAGCCCGTATTACTGACGGACGCCTTCACCGCCAGCGTCGCCTGGGGTACCCCGCCGCCTGGTATACACCAGGATGACAAGAATCCAACACCTCCCTCCTGTTGGACTCTGCGGCGCAGCGGGTTCATTATACGCCGGACATTTGAACTACCTAATATAACGGTTCCCTCCCTCCCCGACCGCTGATGCCTTACCCTAGGCAGTGCCCTCGGAGTAAAGGTAGGGGCTGCAAGTATGTTGGTGCTGTCATCCGACAGCACCTTGTACCTGTTGGAGACGGGGATGGTATCTGCCTTCGTAGAGTGCAATCCTCGCCGCAGCGTTAACTTCACCTTGCCCCGAGAGACGACCCTCCAATCGTCCGACCTACGGACGTGAGACACTCCCTCGTTGGGAGATGGGACACGGGGTAGGTCTCTAATCGCCCAGCCACGTGTAGCATTCGGACTAGTCCGTGCATCCCTATTTGCGTGGCGTGTTTTCGTATTCCCACCCCGAGCACCATCTCTCCTGAGGGGAGCCCTCCAGCCGGCGATCTCCGATCGAAGCTCCCACACCATTCTCTCCAGCATGACGATACGGGCCCTTAAAGCCGCGCATTCGCCAGTGCCTTCGAGCATGGCAACAGGGGACCTGGATGAAGCCATCCTAATTTAACTACCGAGTTCCCAACAAAAGCTAACCTGCATACACTATTGTAAAATTTCTAAAAGGGGTTAGCTAAATTTAGCTCAATCAATAAGTTACGCTTTGGAATGGAATATGAAGCCTGAGCGGAAAAAGCGATGCTTGAGTAAAGTCTGGTTTTCAGGGGACCAAAAAGAAGATACTAAAAAAAAGGAGAGCACTCATCGATCACCAATCAGAGTCGAAGGACAAAAACCACCATAATCCACTAAAATAACTTATTACTAACACACACTACGGTTAACAAACCCCACACAAAACGAAAACTATATAAACGAAGCAACGTATACGTTGACACTACACTACACTTCACTAAAACCAAAAGCACCATGAATCAAGCTGGCAGGCAGGTAGCCTCTCGTGGGTCAAACCGGTTATTAGGAGCACTCAGTAGGCAGGTCCGCTCAGGTTGAGGGCCAGAGAGAGAATGAATATGGAGTTCCACATGGTAAACTCATTCATAAATTAAAGGTCGCGGGTATAAACAAGGGCGCCATAAGTTGGGTTAAAGATTTTCTTTCAGAGCGGGAACAGAGGGTAGTCCTTGATGGCGCTAGTTCCGACAGCGTTCGAGTCACGTCGGGGGTACCTCAGGGAAGTGTAATCGGGCCGTTGCTTTTCTTGATTTTTGTTAACGATTTGAACCGCGAAGTGAAAAGTAAAATTAGGATGTTCGCGGATGACACGGTGATCTATCGGGAGATATCTGGGGATGAGGATCGTTTTTATTATTAGAAATACACATGTGCTGATAGACATTGTCAGGTGGCACACAAGTCCCAAATAATTGCAAAAGATAATAAATAAAACTAGACTTCAAAACACAAATCTCTTTAACAAAAAAAGTGAATCCCCATCCCATTTACAACCATTTATCAGCAAGAAAAAAAAAGATAAATTAAAAAAAAAATTAAGCTATTACATATAATACCATACACCACACATCAATCAAATTATTACATATATGTTTTATTCTTGCGCAGGATTTAGATTGCATTACTAAATGGTTTTCTAACTGGGGATTGACTCTAAATTATAATAAATGTTCAGTGGTAATTTCTTTAAAAGATCAACGGGATTTGCCTACAAATTAGCTGGAGGTGACCTAGCAGTAGTTGATACGGTAAAATACCTAGGTGTCACATTCACAAAAGACTTAACTTGGGGGACTCACATACGTAAAGTCTGCGGTCAAGCATATAAAAAATTTGGATTCATTAGACGCATTGTCGGAAAAGTTACTCGAAGGTCAAGGAACGTTGTTACCACGCTCTTGTAAGGCCTCATTTAGAATATGCATGTAGCGTGTGGGATCCGAGTGAAAAAGGCCTCATTCGGGAAATTGAGAAGGTTCAACGCCGTGCAGCCCGTTTTGTAAAAAATTCCTACGTTAAAACGCAAAGCGTCACCGAAATGCTCATGGATTTGGGGTGGGAATCATTGGCTGAGAGACGATTCAATGCAAGATTGAAATTATTAAATAAATTTAGATCCGCATGTTTCAGCACCGAGGTCTCGCAAATTATTCGTACTCCTACATACATTGGTCGCTTGGATCATGCATATAAAATTCGGGAAATAGATGCCAGAACTAGCCGACTCAAGGACTCCTTCTTCCCACGGACAATACGGGATAGCCACTGCAGGGTTATAGATAGCAAAAATTCCACTTGCCAACCTCAGCGTTTAAAAATAATTAGTTGTATTTAAATGCATGCCCTTCCACTAACCTTATGTTTTTTGCTATCATAACCCATTCTTTCCGAATGGCCTCATTCGTGTTCTGTTCATCTGTTTTTATGTTTCCCGTTCAATCCCTCGTCCCTCTTCGCGGGGGCAAATTCCTGCTACCTGCAACGTTGGGTCGCATTCCCTGCTTTTTACAGACTCTTTGGGGGTAGAGTGTTTCGTGGTACATTTTCATTTGGTAGTGATGTTTCACATTCTTGCTTATTGTGTCCTGGTTTCCGTGTTGTAGGATGGCTTTCGTGCTGCATCCTGGGGTGCAGTTTTTAGTTGTTTTGCGGTATATGTGTTTGCATGAGTGTTGGATGAAGGGTTTTTTGCATGAGTGTGTGCGCTGCTATGGGTGTAATTTTCCGTGTTGTTCTTTTCCATGTGGTATTTTTCCTTTTTACGGTTGGTGACCTAACACCCCCCGCCACACGCCCTTGCGGCGGCTTGCGGGGTATTATGTAGATGTAGATGTAAGCCGGGTTTACAAGCCATCCCCGCAATTACATCATTAACACATGTGCCGCCTTTGGAAAGAAGGATCCTAGGATGGCTGCATATTTTAGTACCCACGTATCCCAGCTCTGACATTTATCGCCTTTCTAATACCGAACCTTAGAACACAACACACAAGTTATACAACACACAAGTCGATGCAGTATTCCTGGATTTCTAAAAAGCCTTCGACAAAGTCTCACACAATAAATTGTTACATAAACTTAAATACGGGGATCGAGATGGTGCGGGGGCTAACGTACTGGCTTCCCACCCTGAGGGCGCGGGTTCAAATCCCGGCGGTGTTGAATATTTTTCAGAGGTATCTCGACCCTTACTTGAGGTGCTTTGTGGAGGGCACTTTGAGTAAAGTACGCCGTCCGTCGGATGGGACGTTAAACTGCGGACCCCTTGGCGCCTTTCGTAAAGAGTAGGCTAATGCCGACGCCGGGTTTCTCTCCACCCTTCATCCTTTCCTGTCCATCCCCTATGGCGCAAATGACCTCAGCTGTCGGTCGCCTCCCCTCAAAACTACTACTATAAACTTAAATACTATGGGATCAATGAGAAAATAATTAAAACGATTAGAGACTTCTTGTCAAACCGCAAACAAATAGTAGTCAATGATGGGTTGTGCTCAACGGATAGAGATGTAACTTCGGGTGTCCCCCAGGGAAGTGTGATAGGGCCTCTTCTGTTCTTAATATACACAAATGACTTAAGCACACACGTTAGTAGCAATCTAAGGTTATTTGCTGACGACACGGTGATATACAGGGAAATAAGGAGCCAACTAGATCGCGAGCTACTCTCTAGAGACCTAGACAATATCTCGGAATGGTGCAATAAATGGGGATTAACACTTAATATAGATAAATGCGCAGTTTTGAAATTTTGGAATAAAGGAAGCGAGGAACAGGATATAAACTACAAAATAGAGGGTTCAGTATTGACTACGGCAAATCAAGTTAAATATTTGGGGGTTGTTCTAACACCACGCCTTTCATGGGGAGCCCACACAGGACAATATGTGGATCAGCTTTAAAGAAACTTGGCTTCATAAAACGGGTGGTGGGGAAATGTAATGAAAAAGTTAAAGAGAGGTTTTATTTTGCTCTAGTTAGACCTCATTTGGAATATGCCGCAAGTATTTGGGATCCGTGGGAGAAAATTTGGCAAAAAGAATTAGATAAAGTCCAGAGAAAATCCGCTAGATTCGTTAAAAATTGTTATGATGAGAACACAAGTGTGACAGGTCTCTTTGGGTTTTTTTATACTGGGAACCACTTGAAGTGCGGAGAGAACGAGCTAGGCTTAGACTTTTAGAAAGGTTCAGAACAAACGAGTTTAACTATGACACTGAAGGAATTCTAATGGCCCCACACTACTTAGGTAGATCAGACCACAAAGATAAACTAAGGGAGATAGATTCCAGGACAGATAGGTACAAATACTCATTCCTTCCCCGAACAATCAGAAATCATAATAGTAAGAAACCGAAGTCACTTTAGAAATATTAAAAACGTTGAATTTACAAGTCGGAACAAAATTAAACAGTATAGAGATGTTAGGTATACTTTCAGGTGCATGTGTATGTAAGGAGTAGATTGAGTGTTTGCATGTGTGTGGGGTGTAAGTGTTCATGCATTAATTTATGCCAAGTTTTTTTTTTTTTGATATATATTATTTTGTGGTTATTGCATGCGGGTTTTTTTCTTTTCTAAATTACGGCTGGTGATCTAACACCCCCCGCTACACGCCCTTGCGGCGGCTTGCGGGGTATTAAGTAGATGTAGATGTAGATGTAGACCTGTTGTAGACAGGTTGCTGGATTGTCTTTCGTTAGGATTTAGAAAATTTATTTGGTAGTTGTGTCCATCCAAAAATCTACCTCAAACGGTACCTGACTGCGGTGCTTACGTTTGGAGTCGTATTGAGTCTCGAAACGGAAGGCTGTGGAAATTCTGTTGGGACATGGGGGCCGAGTTTGTGGACTTGAGACCGGTGCTCGGGTCTTGTCGCGCTCCCTTGAACCGCTCTGGGGTCCACTACACCCCTGAGGCGTCGGTTCGGGTGGCTCATAGGATCTTCGAGCACTGTAGATATTTTTTAGGCAAATGAGTAGGTTAGGTAGTAGGATAAATTTAATTTTCAAGATAAATTTCCCTGATAACGATATTATAAAGTGTAGATCAATTAGTGGGTCTCACAATACTAGGTTGCCTAAAGAAATTTCTCGAAGTACGTTCAGTGCTAATGAGACAAAAGAAAGAATCACTTATCAGAATATGGACCGATCGTGTATTAAGACACCCAAAAGACTTATTAATAGCGTCACCAGAAAGCATACCGCATCGAACACAAAGAAGGGTCTAGACGAAGAAATAATTTCCGTAGTAGTAGTTAACTGCCGAAGTTTAAAAAATAAGATACCGGAATTTCACCACCTCATTCATAGCACAGAGTCAGATATCATTATAGGAACTGAAAGTTGGTTAATTGATGATATCGCAGACAGCGATATATTTCCCAAGTCCTTCACAGTTTATAGAAACGACAGACGGAATAGAGCCGGAGGAGGAGTGTTTATCGCGGTTAAAAACTTTACCATCAGTAGAGCTGAGTTATTTCCTGATAGCTGTATAGAAAGTGTCTGGTGCTCAGTAAAAATACCCAGTGCGAAAAGAATATATGTCTGTGCGTATTATAGACCACCCTATGCTGGCGTCAACTCAATAATAGATCTATAAAGGCAGATAAAAAGCTTTAGATCCCACAACAATGAGCGTAGACTAATAATCGGTGGCGATTTTAATGTTCCCACAGTAGATTGGGATTCGTACAGTTTTATAAATGGAGGTAAAGACAAGGATTTATGCGAGTCCCTCATTTTGAAATGACCTCAAATTCCCTACATCAATTAGTCACTTCACCAACAAGGTAAATGAACATTCTTGATCTATTAACTACTAATATACCCGAAAGGGTCTTAAATGTAGAAATGTTGGAGTTATTGATGGAATCAGTGATCACAGGGCTGTAAACGCTAAATTTTCCCTAGGTGTAGAAAAAGTTGAAAAACCTAAGAGAAAAATGTAATCATTCAATAATGCTGACATAATGGCTTAAAACGTGAGTTAAACTGTTCCTTTCTTATATTCGACGAATTAAGCAACACTAGGAGTGTCGAGGATACCTGGAATAATTTTCTTGTGATAACACGTTCTGCAATACAGAGATTCATACCTAGTAAATACATAAGAGAGAATAAGCAACCCCTTTGGACCAACTCTGAAGTTCGGAAATCACTAAGACGGCAAAGGGCGTGCCATGCCAGAATGAAAAAAGCAGTGAAAGATTCCTCCCCTGATAAAATAAACGAAAACATACAGAATTACAAAGCATCTAGGTCCACTGCCAAGAAGGCCTTCCGGAAGGCGCTAGCGGAATTCAAAAGGAAAAAATTAGCTGAACATTTAGACGATAACCCAAAGATGTTTTGGTCCTACATCAGGGAAGTGCAGGGAAAAAAGTCCACCGTAAACCCATTGAACAACGAAAAAGGGGATAAAGTAACAAGTAGTTTAGATAAAGCCAACAAATTAAACTCATTCTTCCACAGTGTTTTCTACAAATGCCCCCAGAATATACCAGAGAACCTTCCGAAAACATTTCTACAGCCAATGCATGCAATCGACTTTTCCACCCGCGGAATAGAGTTGCTCCTTAAAAACATCGACCCCAACAAATCTCCGGGACCTGATGAGATACCGGCTCGCGTGTATAAAGAGCTCTCGTCTGAAATTGCTCCTTATCTTAATATAATATTTACGAAATCATTAGCAGAAGAAAGCGTGCCAAGCGGCTGGAAGATAGCTTCTGTGACACCCATATTTAAAAATGGAGACCGGGAGGACCCCAGTAATTATAGGCCAATATCGCTCACCTCCATCTCCGGTAAGATTTTTGAGCACATCATTGTTAGTTCAATAATGAGTTACCTCGATAGCCAAGATTTATTGATTAATAACCAACACGGGTTCCGTAAAGGTAGATCCTGCGAAACTCAACTCACACTCTTTGTTCATGATATAATGCATTCCGGTGAAAGTACTATTCCAGTTGATGCGATATTTCTAGGTTTTAAAAAAGCTTTTGATAACGTCCCTCATTGCAAGTTACTCGCGAAGTTTGAAACTTATGGAATACACGGGAGTGGTATATGCTGGATTAAACGATTTTTAAAAAATCGTGTTCAAACAGTCGTCCTGGACAGTGTATCATCCGATACTGTTAAGGTCACGTCGGGTGTACCACAGGGAAGTGTCATAGGCCCCCTCTTTGCTTCTTATTTACATAAATGACCTCAGTACCGTGGTTAATAGCAGGCTCCGTCTTTTTGCCGACGATGCGGTGATTTATGGGGAAATTCGAAGTCGCGATGACAGAGTCACGTTAGCTAACGACCTAAATGCAATCCAGACTTTGTACGATACATGGCAATTGGAATTAAATTTGAAAAAATGCGTAGTAATACATTTTTGGGAAAAGAGTAACTCCCTCCCATTTAGTTACGAAGTGAAAAAAACAGAAATCGCCAGAAAGCCGAAAAAAGAAAACAGATTCCTTTTAATACTTGGGTGCAACAATTACTCACGATCTGTCCTAGGGAAAGCACATACGGGAAATATGGGGTCGTGCTAATAAAAAATTGGGATTTGTAAAAAGAGTGCTGGGTAAATGTGACGAAGAAGTGAAGGAACGATGTTTTATTGCCCTAGTCAGGCCCCACCTAGAGTATGCTGCCAGTATGTGGGATCCTAAAGAGATGAATTTGATTTCGGAATTGGATCGAGTTCAGCGGAGGGGGGCTAGATTTGTCAAAAATTGTTATGGCCAACGCAGCAGCGTTACTACTTTGCTAGAAAATGTAGGCTGGGATACCCTTACACAGAGGCGTTTACAATATAGATGAAACTTATTAAAAATATTATAAGATGGGTCCCATTCCGATGAAATCAGGAACATAATACGAGCCCCAGCGTATTACGAGCGGAGGGATCACGAATATAAGATCAGAGAGATTGACTGCAAGACAGGCAGGTTTAAATGGTCATTTTTTCCAAGAACAATAAGAGACCAGAATGCTTGTAATCTAAATCCCCCAGGAGCCGGCTCGACATAATAAGGATTAACCTACAAGGTAGCGACTGCGCATGGTTATACTAGTATATTTATACATTTTTTTTGCAGGTTCCCCTTTCCTTTCCGCATCTATTTGAAAAACGCTAACCCCCTCATCCCTTACCCTTTCCTCCTGGTGCTGCCTACCCTGCCACACACCTTTTTGGTGGCTTGGAGGGTATTGATGTAGATGTAGTACTGGGGAAACGCCCTAAGCAGAAACCTTCCCTGTCTCCAGAGGGCATCATACACGACCAGCTTCAGATCAACTACCCAGAGGCATCGCTTCCACTGCATCGTGTTAGCTTCCCTCTACCGGTTGCGAGGACTATCCTCCCTTGGTCAAGAAAAAGAATCGGATACGCAAGATGCGAAGTGATGGTGATAAATCCAGGCATATAGTGAAATAGCAAGAAAACTATATTTTAATCTTTAAATTATTTATTGTTCACTGTGCACTTTATACTACCGGTGAAAATGAAGCGAGAAATATTCACAATTCTAAAAAGATAAATTCTTTTACAAATTTTTATACTTTCATGCATTCTTTTTTCCTTCTTCTGCTCTTTGGCGGCCTGCGGCGGGTGTTCGGGTTTCCCCTCCGTCACGGGCAAATGCCCGGCCAACACTACTCCGGTGAAAAGAGTCCCAGCTTTTTTAAAGCGAACATTCTTTCTGCCAGCGCTGAACACAAGCTTAAACAGCGGCCATTCTAGACCCTGAAGAGGCAAACTCAGCCGCTGGGTAGGGCTTCCTTGTTAGTTGTACAGCTATATTTATAAAACTGTTATTTTTATGGCCGTTACTGTTTAATTCTGTGTTACTACTTGGATAAATAAACACCTTTGAGACTGAGAGCTAACAGCACATACACTACGAAGTAAAAGGTTCAGTGGTCAATCTAGCTAGGTATTTGGGGGTAGTTCTAACATCACACCTTTTATGGGGAGCACATATCGGGGCAATATACGGATTCACTTGAAAGAAACATGGCTTCATTATGCGGGTGGTGGGGATATGTAACGAGAAAGTAAAAGCGAGGTGTTATTTCGCCCTAGTTAGGCCTCATTTGGAATATACCACAAGTATTTGGTATCCTTGGGAGAATATTGGAAAAAAGAATTAGATAATTCTAGAGAAAATCCGCCGGATTCGTGGAAAATTGTTAAAATAAGAATACGGAGTTGACAGTCCTTTTAGGGGAATTAGGCTGGGAGCCACTTGAGATGTGATGGGGAAAATCGAGGCTTACACTTGCAGAGAGGCTCTGGACTAACGAGTGAAACGATGGCATTGAAGGAATTATTATGGCATCACACTATTTAAGTAGATCAGACCACAAAGAAAAGATAAGGGCGATAGATTTGCAGTTCAGACAGATAAAAATTCTCGTTCTTTCCTCAGATAATCAGGAATCATGGTAGTAAGAAACTAAAGTCACTTTAAAAATATTAAAGAACTTCCATTTAAAAGTCATGACAAGATTAAACTTTGCGTAGACATGAGGTCGGTGCATGTGCATGTGGCGTATTATAGTTGCTGTTATATTTATTCGCATAAATGTTTTTGCATGCGGTTTTATTCTCTTCTACGGGTGGTGACCGAACACCCCCCACCACACGCCTTTGCGGTGGCTTTCGGGGTATTGTGTAGATGTGGATGAAGTTTGAAAGTTTTCGAAAACTTTGAAAACCTGGTGTCCTTTCGACAGAGCGTCTTCCCTAAATAAAAGTGTTCTTATGTATGGATCCACCTTCCTTTATCTCGGAAGAATGTTCACCCAAAATTTACGAGGAGCCCCACACCATCTGCAAAAATGAACATTATATTTCTTCTAGGCATGTTCATTTCCCCACAAGTTCGTATCATAATTATTCTGCAATTTCTAATAGCTGACGTTTGAAAAATAGAAGCAAGGCACGAGATATATTTTACGGACTGATTCATTTTTAGTTATTTAAGAGCCTCTGGAGATTACTACAACATTTTGGATACATATTTATTCTTCATTTTCTGCTAACTCTCATGTACCCTAAAAACACGTCACCATTCCAATAAACAAAGCAAGAAAAGGTCAAATGTGAGAGCCCGATAACGGAAGCTGTGGCCGGAGAAGCTTATTTCAATGATCAAATCACAGGATCCCCAATTTGTTTTAAACCGGGCCTACATCTTGAGAAACTGTATTCGTATATTTTTTAATGACCCGAAGATATGAGTCATCGGTCACTTTTGAGGGATTAAAAGCACGAGACGAAACGAACAATACTCCTCCAGCCCGGTCTTTATTTCACATACTTTTCGAAACTACTTTCTATAAATTATTTGCACGGGAATATTTTTACGGAAACAAAAATATTAATTACGCCAATTGAAAGCGCGTAATGAGAGGTATGAGTCCCTGTGTTGCATTTAATCGCTTAGGTTACAAACACCTATCTCCGATGTGGGATCCGAACTCTCGACCTTCGGCTTCGCAAACGAGTACACAAGGCCCCCAATAGCTATCACTATGGACAATACACGTCTTAATAAATCCTTCATACGGATCTATCCGCGATTTTATAACAAATCGAGGGGAACGTTTTTTTCACAATCGTAACTGTTGCCGTATTTTAAATGTCGAGAGGGAGCTTTGGTCGTGAATCTCCGGTGCATGCAACTCAACATGTTTTCATAATATGTGCTCGCAGCTCATGCTTCGAAGATTCATCACCTTACGCTTAAGACGAGCACCAGGGACTTTCCAATATCAGTTGAATTGAAATGGACCCACTCCCTTCCTCAATCAATTCTGAGCGGTTTAAGCCCGTGAATCAGACTATCAGCAGAACAAAATCCATTCTCAATCGTATATTCCTATCGCAGGCACATTCTTTTTCCAAAGGAATCCTATAATCGGGAGAAAGTGTCTAACATGAGAACTTGAGTCATGGTGTCGCCTTTGTGGGACCAACGATTCGCAGGTAGTCATCGTGCAATCTCATGGTTATTTACTTATTTTCGAGAGCTCTTAAGACAATTTAATCGAATCGAAAATTCATAACCGTGCGAGAATTGTACAATGCTGCAGTAATTGGCCTTGGTGAGGACTGATAAGTTTTAAATTCTTATTTCTCCAATGTTTTCATGCACATAATACCCCACTAGCTGCCGCGGGGGCGTGGCGGGGGTTGTTAGAACACCACCCTTAAAATAGAATAAAACCGCATGCAAAAGCCAAATCATGTTACTACTGCATACATTTTAGTTTGATCATGCACTCGATAAATTTCAATCACAAGAGAGAAAGTACTTGCAACAATATTCAATAACAAGGTAAGTGTATTTAAATCATGCTGTAGAACTGTTGAAAAGATGGGTCTATAAAATAAAGAAAAATGAAATTCTGTTGGAAACACGCAGGGTGTCGACAAAATATATGAATCACTACCAATTCTAATCATCTCCTACGCGAATGCTGTCTTCTCTATTTTGATCGTTAATGGTACGAGTAATACGAGGTTTTGAAAGGCTAAGAAACAGAACCTGAGATGATTAAATTTTAAATTCATATAATGGAAGGAAAACACTTAACAAAACAGATGAATTTATTGCAAAGTTGATTGTAATCCTAAATTAAAAACTGTGCCCAACCTCGATCCACGATACGGTTAGGACGGTTTATCCACGGTTGGGATGACTACGTCGGTATTCAGCGGGCATTTGCAGTTTCTGGATGCCCACGTCCGCCTACACGGTATTAACACTATTTAGGTCCTCGAGAGCCTTCAGCTAGCTACCGGTCAGCCTCTGGTCAGTGGTCTAGGTCAGAGTGCAACTTATTCCGGGACCACACCAAACGCAGCCCACCCCCAAGCGGTGTTTCAAGCGGCCGCCTGCTTCCACGCCGCTGCCCTGCTGACCCGTTGCCCACAAGAATGCCTCGACCTCGTCGGTAATCTCCATCAAAGAAGTACTCTTAGCACCTATCGAAACGTCAGCAAGTATTAATCAGGTTAAACCGGCTACTCGAAGTGAAATTAAGCAGCTTAGTGGGTCCCCAGTCGATCGAGTTGTCCTTCCACGATGCAATTCGAAGTTCGGAGGGATAAACGAAGATACGAACGGAAACCGAACGAGAGGGGATGCGATCCCGGGCGCGAAATTTAGTTCCCCACCAAGAATAGTCATCCACTGAAGTCGGGGACTGCGGAGAGGAAGGAGTCCGGTGCGAACGGCGGTCGTCACGGAAACCAGTCGGCCGTTGGCGAGCGCCGAGTTCGCATCTCTCTGTTCCCGCGGTTGCGACCGTGCGAGTGTTGGTGCGTGTGTGTGTGTGTGACTAGCCCTGTCTTCCCCCTGCGCCAGTCGAACGGGAAATTGCGAGAGCCGCGGTTTTCGGGCGATCGAAGCGAGTGCGCTTTTTTGGAAGTTCGCGAGTGCTCCTTCCTTCCCCTTCCCGCCCATTACCTCCCTCCCTCCCTCCCTTCCCCCTTCCAACCGCTCGGTGGAGGAACGAAGTGCAACGCACCCGTTTGGAATTTCAAGATGGCCGAACCCTCGGGGAATTCTTCCGGAGGATCTTGAAGTTGCGAGCTTCGTTTCCCGGTGAGTGAACGGAGTCTCATAAGTACTTCGCTCGTGACTAGAGGAGATATTTAAAAAAAATTGAGGGACGTTCTCCGTCGAATGAAAAGGCAAATAATGCTTGAAGAAACTCAAAGCGGAGGCGGTATCCGGTTCTCTTAAGTGAGAACTCGAGTTCTATGTACTGATTACCCATTCGAGTTCGGGGTTTTCTCGGATCGTGAGTTCCGGTTTGATTTTCACGGCACTTGCTGGGAGAAGCGGCGGGGTGCATTGGAGTTCGCGCGGCAGCGAAGTGAGGTCAGCCGACTGGGCGAGACTCGAGGAAAACCCGGCGATGAGGGTCCATTCAATGGGAGGACCGAAACACCTGCTCGATTTCATGATGATTGGGCACTGATTCCATTCATTGATCACTTCAGTGATTTTCACCAGGAGCTGTGTCTGGACATGTGAAACCTACGTGCCGATTCGGTTCAATTGGAGAATTACACTTCGAAAGAAAGACCAAAGTTGATGAACTAGCGGAGCGAAGAACTTGAAAAATTTCCCTGGGATATTTCTCCACATTTAGTTTTCGGATTTTAATTCCCTTCGGGGCGTCGAAGAGAAAGAGCGAGACTTTAAGAAAGGTTCAGAACAAACGAGTTTAGCATTGACGCCAAAGGAATGATTATTACGGTCCCAAACTACATATATCCGACCACAAAGGTGATTAGATAAGGAAGATAGACTCCAGTAGGTAGGTGGGTACAAATAGTCATTATTTCCCCGGACAATCAGGAATCATAATAATAGTAAGAAACCAAAGTCATCTTAGAAATATTAATCAAATTCGATTTACAAGTCAGGAAAAGGTTAAACGTTGCGTAGGCATGAGGTATGCGCATAGTTACACGTGTATGTTAGCTGATAGAATATGTTTTTGCAGTCGTAGGAGTTTTAAAGGTTTTTCCACGAAAATATTCGACTCTGTGAGTGTAGATTGGCATGATTTTGTTGGTTTTGCATGGGGTCTAATTCTCTTTTACGGTTGGTAACCTTACATCCTGCACCACAAACCATTCGCCAGCTTGCGGGGCACCATGTAGATGTAGATAAAATTGTTTAACTTTCAAATTGGTAAGGTAGTTTTAAACAGCTCTGTTGCAAAGACCCCAATTGAGATTGCTCATACACCTACGTACGGTGGGTTTTAGGCGTACACATACGTACACCTAAAATTATTTTGTGATTGAATGTAAACCTAATCCTACCCGCTAAATATCGAGCAAGGTAAAGGGAAAAACACTTTTCCTCCTCAACAGTTGGATTCTCTAAAGAGCCAGCTATGAATTTATATTCGCTTTAAGTATATGCGTTTTGGTTTTCTATTTCTAAAGTCAAAATCCTCACGGATTGGTTAACCTTAGGACCACGGTGCGTACATATTTTCTTCACAGATATTCCTGCTTTGCGAATATAATTTTCTCATAGGGTTATTAATTATTACCTTTCTTTTTCTTAAGAAAATTGTCTTTAAACAGACATTTTTCAGTTAACCTGATTAAAAACGGATTATGAAGTCTGTTTCGCATTGTTAAAATAGTCCCCACGCGCACTTCAGGCAAATGCAACGTTCTCCGATCAAAGTCGAGCCGGAGTAACTTCGCGACGAGTAGTGCAAACGGGGGAATGCTAATTTCCCGAGCAAAGCCCTCTCCCCACGTCTTGAACCGGAAATTGAATAAAAAGAAATAAAACCGGTCTACCACCAGAAAATTGAAGAGGAAGGGATTAATCATCACTATGATTATGGAATGTCTACATGTACATAATACCCAGCAAGGGCGTGTGGCGGGGGGTGTTAGGTCACCAACCGTAAAAGGGGGCAAAAACACATTCAAAACAGACACATACATGCAAACCCATACCCGCAGTGGCGCATTATCAAATGCAAAAATCATTTCAAATAACACGCATTCAAATACATATACTATCGTCTAACAAATAATTGCACCTTAGAAGAATGAAATTTATCCAATAACCTGAAAGCTAGTATTTGACGACTAAGAAGGACAAATTCTACTACTACATGGATAGGCAAAAAACAACGGTCTCCTCCCCCAAGGACATTTTTAGGGAATGTGACCAAACGCTGCAGGTCTTGAGAGGGTCCCCCCCACACATAGAGACGAGGGATGCAATGTCAATGACTATGCTACGTTCTTTATTCTAATGAAGTTTCCACTTTTTTCTCAGTAATATTTTAGAGCTATGATCATGTTCGCTTTTAACATAAGTCTTAAACAAAATAAATAATTATCAACGGATACTATTCGGCCTTTTAGTTTGATGCCGTTTAATTTTTTGCAGCAGCAGAGTGAAATTATTTAAACTGGCTCGATTTCCACCACTCCTATAATTGTTTGAGTAACCAAGAACTTGTCTCGACTCGTTTGCACCTGATAAAATAATCGGTTTCCCTTTTCCCCGAATCGGTTTCCCTTTGGTACTCCTTTCTTAACTCACCACATCGAAGAATAGAAACGAAGCATAGTGGTGTAAAATAACATATTTATCTTCAAACAAATAAATGATTTATCAGAAAAATTTTCACTGCATTATTAGGTGCATGTTAGTTGATAGTTTATAGCATGAATTTCCAAGCGCCTAAGTTATAAAGGCTTTTGCATGAATATACACGCCTCAGTGGGTTTACATTTAATGAATTTGTTGGTTTTGGATGAGGTTTAATTCCATTTTACGAGTGGTGACCTAACACCTCCCGCCACACGCCCTTGCGGTGGCTTGTGGGGAATTGTGTACATGTACACGAAATTTTTGTCACCAATAAAGGCTGAATTTTTCTTCATTAATTTTCATTTCATTAATCGGGAAATATTTAATCGAGTTGAATCGGTTTGTCAAACGTGAGTGAAAAAGACACAGAGGGAATCGGATTTTTTTGGGGCGCCTGATTGAAAAATTTCGCCTTCACTTCACACGCTCGTCTCACCAATTGTGCAAAACCGCTCAGGAACCATACAGAAGCATAGCGAGAAATAAATACAGGCACTCATTCTTGTTGATCCCATTGCCGTATAAAGCGTACGCAGGACTTTCTAGGACATCGAACACAGAAGCCAGAGATGGATTACTCTTATAAGCTTTACAGAATCCTTAAACGAATACCTTAATAGGCATGTGCTCGAATACTGATTCGCCGTTGTCATGAAAGTGTCTTGTTTACACGTCGTGAAGTGCCGCCAGTAGCAGTCCAGAATTACTGATATTTGGTAATGTGTCGCTTTATCTGAGACGCATACGTGTAAATTGTCATCATTCGCGTGCTAAAAAATCCAATACGAACTTTGCTTTCGTTAAAAAATAACAGAAGGGAGCATAAAATTTTACCTGATGCATTAAAAATGGAAAAAAGGGAAAATTTCATTTGAGTGAAATATTTTGTAGGCTGTAACCATATTTCAATTTGCATGTCGAACTGTTGCATTTCGAGTGGATGCAGCAATCAGGATGCGCAGAGGGGAGGCTATGGGTAGCTGCTGCATCCCGGATATACTCGCTGCTCTGATCGAAATCTAGAAAGACAAGCGTTGAAATGGGACTGTTCCGCTCGAGGTGATGTGACCTTCAGCAACGATCACTGCAAAACTCGAAAACGCATCATCAACAGAAACCAACGACCACACGAAGTGATGAAAAACCCTGAGTCAAACTAACAATATTGATTAAGAGCTTTTTGCGTCGAGTGGCGATGCCCTTTAGTTTTTTTGTTGTTTTTGTCCATAATGTGCAGTCGGATGGCATCAATTCAATTTCAATCCACCCCTAGGTCTTGCGGTTGGGGTTGATTGCAGTAAGGAGGAGATGGAAATGCAGGTTATTCCGATGAGGCTTGAGTGAGCACCACCCTGATCGACGTACAGAAAATGAGGGTGGGGGTATCTACGAGAGTCATCCGGAAAGTAGTACCCGTTCGTGAATTAAAGACACAAAAGTAAATATTAACAAACATAAAAAATTTTATTTGAAAGAGGATACTTTAAACTACTTCTCAACATAATCTCCAAGCAAATTAAGGCATTTGTCATAACGTGTGACAAGTTTCTGTATTCCTGCTGCATAGTCCTTCGCCGCCAGCTCATTGAGATACGCGAGGGACCCATCTTGCACAAATTTTTGCATAATGCAGATGGTGTTTAACAATTTCATGAACAATTGTTCGAGAAACATTGGGAAAATGCTCACAGATGTCATCAATTGTGACGCGCCGATCGTTCCTCACGAATTCGTCAACTGAGCTCACCAGTTGGTCTGTAATGACAGACGGTCTCTCCGAACGCTCATCGTCGTGTGTGTTCCCCCTCCCCATGTTGAAGTTGCGACACCACCGCCGAACAGACGACTCGTCCATTACATTGTCTCCATACACCTCCTTTAATTGGCGATGAATATCACATGGGCGAACGTTTCTTGCATTGAGGAATTTAATCACTGCCCTCACTTCACAACTGGCGGCGTTCTCAATTTTTTTAAACATTGTAAACAATCACAGAAACAACACAGGCAATGCTAGCGTCACGCAACTTGGCTCAGAGAAGGCAGACAAGCCACTGAAGCTATCTGACCTCGTCCAGCGGCTACTCGCGTCGTCAGCACTTCATGCGGCACGAACGGATACTACTTTCCGGATGACCCTCGTAGTTCGAATTGCTACACTGGGAAGAAGGGTGTTTAATTACAAAATTGACATTAAGAGACGTTTTCAACGTTTGGCGATAACTGGATCCACTTCGATGACTTGATACTTATATTATGCATGAACTTTGACCATAAGGAAACATTATTTATGAATAATATGTACTTAGCTAAAATTTAAGTCTTTAAATTTTGCGTTCAAAGATATTCTTTGAAAAATATAGTCTTGGGTGCTACGTTCGAAATTATCAATGTTTATCTTTGTTTCATATTCACCATAAATATAACCTGGCTCCAAGCAATAAATTGGCATCCTTGCATTCGTATATAAATAATAATATAGAGGTAGGTGGTTCGGCCACCGAAAATTAAAAATACGCGTGAGTTGCATTTGCAAGTTTTATTCTACGTTTTTGTTGGCTTATACTACCTTACTTCTCCCTTGAAATAATAAATGTGTTCGTGTGTGTCTGTGTGTCCGTGTGTCCGTTTGTGTGTTCGTGTGTGTCCGTGAGTCCGTGTGTGCGTCTGTGTGTGTGTGTGTCTGTTTGTTTGTGTGTCCGTCTGTGTGTGTGTTTGTCTGTGTGCGCGTGTGTGTGCGCGTGGGCGCGTGGTGCGTTGTGTGGTGTGCGTGTGTGTTTGTGTGTATGAGTGTGTGTGTGTGGGTCGCGGCAGTGCAGTGGGTAGAGCGCTGGACTGCTGACCGGAGGGGCCCGGGTTCGATTCCCGGGCGAGGCACTCTGGGCACCTACAGCTCCACCCAAGCTATGTGATTTTTCAGGTACCAGATCTTCCTTGGAAACCATAACCGGCACAGGGAAAGGAACTGGCCCCCCTACCCTGATGTGCGAATTTCACACACCGTCGGGCTTAGTACTGGGTGAACTATACCATCAATTACCTTCGACCTTCGGGTTGATTACTGTGTTTATGCAGCCAGTACTTTTACTTTGTTTATCCCCAAACACGCCTCCGAACATAATACCACCTCTGATAAATGCTAGTATCTTAGCATCCCTCCCGCCCTCTGATCCTCCACTGAAACTCAAAACAATGGAGCTATCCTTCATCTGGCTCTTGAATTCCTGGAATTGCTGGGGTATTGATATTAGGCATTATTAACTGTGATCTAAACATATTTTCATCCGCCCTCCACCCCATCACCTTCGTCATTTTCTCGACCCTTCTAAAAATCTGGGGCATCATTTCACTAAGTTACCAAATGGCTATCTACTTCAGGGATTGCATTTCACATAAGCTTCTGTCGTTAACTTTCCAATTGATTTTCTTCTTGCCATCATCCACTCAGCGCAAGCTTAGTCCACATCGTCTCCTCCATTGTTCTTCTTGATCTTCAAAGTCCGCTCGTCTAATACATTCTTCAGTCAGGATTTATTATTCATCCTTCGCCATTCTTTTACCATCGCTGATCCTGACCATCCTCCAACATAAAACACGCGGAATCGGTAAAATACTTGGGTATAGAGATAACTACGGACATGTCCTAGGGAAAACAAATTCGTGACATTTGCGGAAAAGCTAATAAAAAGGAATGATTCATAAAAAGGTTGCTAAAAATAAACTGATCCAATAGGGCAAATTTTAACGGGCCTCGATAATATTTTTAAAAAAGAATTACCAGAATACAAGACAAAAACACTGAAAATCGATACACATAAAATTTGTATATATTTCTTGAATATTTTACGCGAAATAATGAAGACGTACAACCCTTCCAAACTCAAATGCGACAGTATGGAGCAACAGGGAAGTCAGGTCGGCATTAAGAAGGAAAAGAAAGCTAAAATTAGATTTTAAAAAGAGTTTATAAAATGGCGATATAGTTTAAGTGAACACATCCAAATGGAAACTAAAATGGAGAAATCATTACAGATAGCATGAAAATGGCAAATGTTTTATACCATTTTTTCCAGAGCGTCTACAATAAAAGCACAAACGCACCAAACGATCCTCCACACCCACCCGGGGAACACATGAGCGATCTTACCCTGACCAAGCAGGGAATAGTACATCTGCTCCGTAGTATCAAAGCACACAAGGCACCTGGTCCGGAAGAAATACCTGCTGGAATATTAAAGGAATTAGCGAAAGAAATTGCCCCTTTTTAGAAGTTGTTTTTCTACAATCAATATAAGAAGGCTCAGTACCTCGTGACTGGAAGCTAGCCGAGGTAAATCCCATCTACAAAGGCGGCGATAGGGATTAAACAAACAATTACCGACCCATTTCCTTAACATCGATCTCTTGTGAAATATGAGAACACATTTTTGTCACTAACATTATGAGATTTTTTGATAGTAGGGAAATACAAACCCACAACCAGCAGGGATTTGGGGAGAGCGGATCTTGAGAAACACTATCAAGTCTTTTCATTCACGATAGACTTAGATCGGATGGAAAGCAACACACAAGTCGAAGCAGTCTTCCCAGATTTCAGAAATCACCGACCCTCGCGGCAGTTTTCGGGGTATTAAGTGGATGTAGATTTCATTTTGAACTATATCATGAAGAGAGGAAATGTGTGCCGTATTTAAAAGTTTCCGTCGGGGAGAAAAGTTATCTACAGCTCGGAGATGATGCAGGAGACCTTTCATTCATTCTACTGCCTTCAAACGCAAGATCTCCAGCTACGCATCGCAGTGGATGCACACAACACGAAATACCTTTGTACTATGAAAGTTTGATCGGCAAATCAATACGTCAAAGCTATTATGAGGCAATAGAGAATATTCTAAATATAAAGTAATGGTTAAAGCAGTTTTTGGCATGACACACTGACTGACAGGTTGGGTCGAAAATTATCGATTTTGCCATACGTATTGGTATACACGGTTGCTGGTGGGGATGGTTTGTATAATCCATCGGTTAGTTTCACTCTCTGACGTCGCAAAGACGAAGAAACAATTCGCCGGTTGAGTTAATAAGATTTATTATATATACCATTTGCAAATCTCCGTCGCCACACCCGTTATCTTCTTCGCCGTGACTACGCTAACTTTGTGAAAGGAATTATGGATGATATTAATGTTAATTCGAAAAGATTTTGGTCACTGGTTAACGCGAAAAGAAGAACGGCTCGCATCCCTAATACTTTATCTGCTGGTGGTGCAACGTATACACGTGACACTAGGCCTTCTGCATTCAACAATTACTTTTATTCCAATTTCACCCATTCACTTGCAAACACCTATCTCCCTCCTGTTCAGCCCATTTCCGCTCATTCCCTCGCATCCATCTCCACCAATCCGGTAGAAGTTTTATCTTATTTGTCTTCTTTGCCTACGGCAAAATCAACTGGTTCCGATAGTATTAGTCCATTATTTCTTAGCCGTACATCTACCAACCTTTATATTCCCATATCAATAGTCTTCAACATTTCTTTTCATCTGGAATTTTTCCTGCTCAATGGAAAAAATCAAATATAACTCCCATTTTGAAATCTGGCCCTTGGGATAACGTTGAGAACTATCGACCCATATCCATATTACCAGTTTTATCAATTATCTTTGAGCGCATTATCCATAATCGCATACTTCATTTCACTCTACCTTATATATCGCCTTCTCAGCATGGTTTTCTTCGAGGTGGGTCCTGCCTCACTAATCTCTCTTTACTGCACCACCATATAATTTCTTCCTTCGAAAAAAAACCTCAGCTGGATGTCTGTTACATTGATTTTTCTAAAGCTTTTGATTCCGTTAATCATCCCCTCCTCATTCGCAAACTCCAATCACGTTATAATATCCTTGGCACACTCTTATGTTTACTCTCTAATTTCCTGACTTCCCGCAACCAAAGAGTTCTAATCGAAGGTATTTCCTCGAGTTACTTACCTGTTTCTTCTGGTGTGCCTCAAGGCAGTGTATTAGGCCCACTTCTGTTTGCCCTTTACGTCGACGACATTGTTGATGATATGCTCTCCTCTATGCCGACGATTGTAAAATATTTAAAAGAGTTGACACCGCGGCTGATTCCCTGGATTTACAAACCGCTCTTCAAGCGGTCGAAACATGGTGCGATCAATGGAGGTTGCGCGTGAATCCTGGGAAATCCGCTGCGATGTTCTTCTCGCTGAAGAGGAACGATATAACCTCCACTTATACGTTAAACAATCAACCCATTCCCTCTGTCATTTCCCACTCCGATTTAGGCGTCACTTTTGACCACAAGTTAACTTTCCAGGACCATATTAAAACAATTGTAAACAAGGCTATGGCGGTTGTTGGAACCCTATACCGGCTAAACGAGGTCTCCGAACCGCGTGCATTAAAATCCGTTTTCAGTGGGTGTGTGCAACCCATCCTAGAATATTGCTCACCTATTTGGTCAACTGCTTCCCCTACCACACTTAAACTACTCAACCGTCCACTCAATTTCTTTTTAGCCATAGTACGACATCGCATACCTACCCTCGGACTCTCCTCACGTATAGAGGTATTACTTTCACTTTGATTATTACACCCCACCCACCGCCGATTGACATCCGATTTCAAATTTCTTCACTGCATCATGAATGGCTCTTTCAGATGCATTGATCTCCTATCTTTCTTTGCCCTCCACATTCCAGCCCGTACGACTCGCAATGCACAAACTTTACACCAGCCCAAATTCCGACTCTCACTTTCGCAAAGATCCCTTTTTTACCGTTTACCTTCCCTCTTCAATTCCCTCTCTAATACTTCTTCTTCTCTTGACCTCTTTGATTCCCGCACAACCTTCAACAGCCAACTGCAAAGCCTTTTCTGATACCCCCTCTAATATGTTGTTTTTTGTTTCTTTTTTATTATTAATCACCATTTTTATTTATGAGATTATTTTAATATTTGTTGTATCATGTATGCTTAGTTATTATTTATTATTTTGTATATAACCCAATGTAAAGGCCTTAGTGCTGTTTTTGGCGTTAAATAAATAAATAAATTTATCAGAAAAAATGTATGTATCTGCTTGTGCGTGGAATGCCTCCAAAAATAGTATCTGGTTGTGCGGTGAATATTTCGGTGTTGACTACATCCCATCCTCTGTGCAACGGTGCTGGCGATAAATTTCGCCTGGAAAGTCCAAAACACTTTAAAATTACACGTAGGGTAAAGTCTCAGGAGAAAATGTTAAATGATCTCGAGAATATTTTACAATAACTACAGTTATTTTATTTGTCTCTCGTGTATGTGTATTTAAGAAAAATTCTTTTCCTGAAATTAATGATTCATTGGAAATATTGGGAAGAGACAGAAAAACTGAGCGTTTCCACAGAACAGATATTAATAGCCGAATAGTTTCAATACACTGCAACGTCTGGGGACTGATCAGAAACGCGGGACAACGGACATGGGACGGGACTAGAGAAAAAATCGATTTTAACGGTCTAATCGTACAAATATCGCCGCATGTTCAAACCTCACCCGACACTACAACTTACATTTCTAAAATAATGACACTTGTTTAATTCCATGCACTTCCTCCATCTAGCACCCCTACCCCTTTTCCTTCCCGTACAGCGATTACCAGACACCTTCCCGTTTGCCAAAATCTTGAACATTTCATCGCCAGCTGCATCCACTCGTACCGCCTTTGAATTTCCCCCAACATCCTATTCCGCCGCCCCATCGCGTCCAGCCCTCATTCCTTTGCATTTCTAGATTCTATTTCTATGCACAAGGTTTGTTTAAAAAGTATCGTCGACGATGTTTTCCTGACGTGCATTGCGTGAATTGCTGAATTCAGATCGCGTCGGTTGTTAAGTGTGCACAATGATCGCAGATATCGTATTACTGGCATTGACATAAGACAGTGACCGTGCACACACACCATTATGTCACTGAAAATTCGGCGATGCGATGAAAGATCTGCGCTGAACTCGTCCTCCCGAATCGGACGACCAAGAGCAGAGTCGAGAGTGTCTGCTTGTGAAGACCTTCTACAACGGTATCGCGACGATTTCCCATCCCCATTACAGTCCCCACTTGCCACCAGCAGACTATTTCCTAAAAAGTGAAATTCTATTCCTTCAAAGGACACCACCATGGCACCACCTTGAGTGCCGCCAAAGAAGCTTGCACGCTTGTACCCTTGAGGACCTTCCACCTACCAGGGAGCCTTCAAGTCGAGTGCAAATGAGTGTGTGTCGAAGCTCAAGAAGGGATGCACTTTATTGAAGAATTATGAGAGGCAACCTAAGAGCAGTGTATAAAAAAGTCTATTTTTACGAAAGTTTCCCCAAAACCTTTTACTCAAGCATGTAAGTGTAAAGCACTATCAATTCTAGTCTATGCCTTTCTATGTTAACGTAATTGGTGACTAGGTCATGATGAAATTATGTTTCTCAGGTGAAATACGTCAGGTCAGCATTGGTTTTTGTAATCTCCAAAGGGACTATTCATTTAGCATAGGTATACCAGTATCCCCCGCGGGTTTAAGCAGGTATACGTACCCGGCTTCCTTGATACTCGGGTTTTTTTAAAGGCACTATTACCTATCATTCCCAATTGCTTCCATGCAGACCAAAATACGTATTCTCTTTTTGCTATTTCCTCTTGCGCCGTGTTTTTCTTTTATAAACCATTTATGTTTTTAGCCGCC
Organism: Hetaerina americana; assembly: GCF_022747635.1. Lineage (NCBI taxonomy): Eukaryota > Metazoa > Arthropoda > Insecta > Odonata > Calopterygidae > Hetaerina > Hetaerina americana. The sequence continues at coordinate 1,624,225 of NW_027287538.1, forward strand.
TCTCAAATCCAATCGGACCCTCAATATAAATGGTAATTCGTGCAAAAGAGGGTTTATCGTTTCTTCTTCGATAGCAGGTATTCGATATATTCATTAAAATACCAACAGTCAGCTTATTTTTATTCCCTTTTACTGAATCTCCACGAGAGAAGCCGAGCCTTGCTTCCAACCTCTCCCGAATATGTTAATATTCTCCAGTCTCTAGTGCGTAGTTTATCTGAGCCTTACAATTCGGCAAACGCATTAATCTGTTCCGTGTCTGTAATGAGGTGAAGTCTAAGAAAACGAAAACTGGGGATGGAATTAGCTTCGTCTCGACGGTTTGATAATTCAGAGAATTCCTTCAGGCATTCAACAGATGATGAGAAAATATGAAATATCAAATTCTGAAGGAATCGCCAGGGCCGGCAACAGCAGCCACATGTGAATGACGCACGCGTGCGGTAACTATAGGTACAAGTGTCGAGATCCACGACCATCGGTTGCATAAGGGCATGCAAAAAGACCGCGTAAAAGCCGTTCTTCTGATTAATCTATGCACACATTAATCACCAATCGTATTGCGATTTTGATCTTTCACTGCGTATCGTCAACTAAAGTTCAAGATGATAAGGATTCGATAATATTAAATATATTCGGTAAGTATAAGAACTATAACTAAATCAAAAACTACGTTCAGAAATGACATTGCATCACAAATGTGTTAATTTATTGAAGTCTAATTGAGTTCTCTTTTAAACGAGTGCTTTGTGAAAGGAGCCGAAAGTGTGCCTCTATTTCCACATGATGAAACGCAGGTCACAAAAGAAACTGCCCAAGCGTTTTGAAGAGAGCGGTCTCCCCCCTCTAAAGTATTATTTACTTTGAATGCATACAAATCTACGTACTTCTTTTTCCTTTTCACACCTGTCCACTCAAACCCAGACCTATAAATACATTAGGTTTTTTCGTTTCTTCCATTTCATGCGCAGAAAATATTATTAATTTTTTTTTTGATTTGTCGGTAGCAATAGATTATTCTGAAAAATTAGTATGCTATGCGTAATAATGATTTAGTATGATTCATTTTATGACATCTTCCTCTAAATAGTATTGCGTAGGACACCTTTTGGACTCGCACCATCACATAACCTCACCTCTCGTTGCTCTTCGCTCGCCTTCTTCCATCCCCCATAATAATTTCTTCTACTTTGAAACCGTCTCTGCTCGGCCGCTTCTTGAGTTTCGCTCATTCTTCGTCGCCACACTTCGATAACCCCCTCCATCCACCCCTCCGGTCGTCTCCCACCCACCCCCTCGGATCTTATTGAACACCTTGCGTCTCCATGGGTTGGTGCACGCCGTTCTCTCGCTCCCTCCTGTCTCCGTCGGCATCCACTGCTCCCCTTCCCCGTGCACCCGTGGTCGCACCACTACTCATGCATCGCCTCTTGGGACGATTGTCCTCCCTCTCCAGAAACGCCTCTCTCGGAGCTTAGCCTTTAGGTTCCACATTCAGAGGAAAGGGCTTCCTCCCGGGCCACCCTCGAGGGCCACTCTTGAAGGCCCTCGTAGCATGGCGACGCGTTTCCACGGTCGATGGCAAGGGTGTGTTGCCGCGGGGCAAGCCGTCAACAGACTGATACTCTTCCTTTTCTCTTCATCGAAAACGATCGCCAAGTTCACGCACAAATGTTCTCTCCGGCACGAAACACACTTCCTCGTCAAGAACGCTATTTTCTTTCAGTTTTCAAGAGACCAAACTCGATTTTCCTGAATGGTTGGGCGCTTCCCGCGATCCCTCCGCTTCGACGGTCTCCAGTTTCGACCTTGAGCGGAAAGGGTTCGCAAACAGCCGAAGCGCCGGCAGGGCGCCTATTCGACCAGTCGATGCCGATATACAAGGTGTGTATAAAAAGTGTCGATAACGAAATGTTTTCATGACGTGCATTGCGTGAAGTGAAGTGAATTCAGCCGTCGGTCGTGAAGTGTGCGCATGAACAAACATCGTATTGGCATTGGCAAGACAGTGAAAGTAGACAGCATTATATCACTGAAAATTTGGCAAATCCGAATGATCTGTGCTGTACTGGTCCTCCCGAAAGTCTTTGGACGGACAACCAAAAGAGACCAGAAACGAATGTCCGTCTGCTTGCGGAGACCTCCCGCGTCGGCATCTCGACGATTCCCCAACCCCCTTACAGTCTCGAATTGGAACCAGTAGACTACCATTTCCTCTTCCCAAAAGCGAAATCCTCCCTCCATCGAAGGACAACGCCGGAGGACCCTTGAGTGCCGTCAAAGAAGCTTGCACCCTTAAGGACCTTCCGCCTACCAGGGCGCCCTCGAGTCGTGGAAAAGCCGCTCTGGCAAAAGTGTGTCGACGCTCCAGAAGGAATGTGCTCGAAGGATTTAGAGAGGCATTGCATCGCAGTATCTGATATCAATCAATTTTTCCGAAACTTTTCCCTGTATGATTTATATAAACCATGCATATCCGCGCTCGGCTTTCAACCCGAATGGAAGTCACAAATCAGTCGCTCGGTGCTAAGGTTATACGGCTTCTTCAGAGTTCAGCGGAGAAAACCAGAAATAAAAACATTCCAGCAAATGAAATTCTCCCAAAAAAATGCCATCTACGTCATTTCACTTAGAAAACCAATTTTTCTCATGTTAGGGAGGAGTTTGTGCTCGGTCACCGAGGACTATAATGCTAGGTTTTGATGCATACCGATTAAAAATCGATCCGTCACAAAAACGTCAGGTTACGGGCCAAAAGAGTATCGACGAAGAGTCGTGACCTATTTAGGTTCGGAGGCAGAACGAGACGCCTTCGACAGAACTTGACGCTAAAGCTCTGAGAAATTCCCAAAATAGTTATGCGGCATCCTTTTCATGGAGGCAAGATGGTTCATCTCCGCCCCAGAATGCTTCCCAATCCACTAATGGAATCTGCCTCTCACGAGGAAGGCGGGGACTGGAAGTTGGGAAAGGGACGACGGGTTCGCCGCCGAGGGGATAGCTGTGCCACCGGATATATTTCGTGCGCGAGAGAGTTAGCTGTGGAATGAAGGGCGGGAGGAGCTGGAGGGGGCGAGAGGGGGCGGGAGGGAGGCCCACCGCGGCGGAGCCATTCGTCTCGAAGGTGCGGTCACATCACAAGGCTTTGGTCCTGCGCGCGGACTTCATGCGGGATACATTGCCACAAACCTCGCTGCATTGAAACGCATGGTGTACCATTCAACCACTTTAATACAGTTCACGCATTACATTCCAAAGCAGTCGCTTTTTAATCGCTATGGCATGGAATAAGCATTTCCTGTGCAACAACTTCGACGGACGATTTGGATATTAATTGGGAATCGGTTGTCTTGGACTAAATATTCCATCCACTAAAAAGTCCATTTCAGGGAAGAACGTAGAAGTTCATTCGTTTAGAAATCGAACTCTTAGCAAATGCACGACGGAGGGCGCATTCGGTGCTCCCGCCTCTGAGCGAGGGGCCGCACGCTTGCCGGGCAACTCCTCCCTGCGGGGGAGGTGAGGAGACGCGGCGTCGGACACGCCGGGCACTCCGAGCATGTCGACGCGGTCCGCGGATCGTCTAAAGCCTCGCCCCATTCACCTGCGCCCAAGCTTTTAATCGCTCGATTTAGGGAGGGAGCCATGTTGACGGCTCTCTAAACACATTGGGCAGCGATAGGGAGGGGCCATTAGGACACCAATTTCGGCCCCTGGATTTAGGACGCGAGAAGTGTATCCAAAATACGCCATATTGCAACCCAATAGTTCAGAGTGCCTAGAGCGAGAAACCTAGCAGAAGAATTATCACGAAGGCAGGAGTGAATTTTATACATGTATATTATACACAATAATATTGGTTATTTCTTCGAGAGAGTACACTATTAATCGTTGACAGAACGAAGGGCTTTATTAGCGCGAGGTGGGGAAAGGCTACGCTCGTTTTGCAAGAGAAATTTGCCGTTTTCTGTCTGAATGTAGTTTAATTGCTGTAATAACTTTATTTTCCCAAGTCATTGTATGCAGATGTTTGAAATGCCGAGGTAAGAACATGTTTCTTTACTAAGCGCTTCATTTCATGACCAAGAGGTCATAACATGAAAATGAAAGAGGTCATTTCAAGAATTTTGCTTACTCCTGTTAGCGTACCGTGATTGTATACTTGCCTCGTTTGAGTGCTTATTAAATCTTATCTTGGCATAATACGGAAATTAAACTTCAAGCGCAATGCTGTGTTGGGAAAGTGCCGATATTTTGTAATTTTCCTAGTAAAAATATAGCTGTATACATAAATGCAGTGGGTAATTATTGGCCGTTCACCAAACATTTGCAAAAAGACTCCCTTACGTATCACTACGTAAGCTCACAAAGCAATAAAGCCAAAAAAATGAAAACGATATGGACAGAAGAAGAATGTCCGAGACCTCCAACCTAAGTAGCGTCAAAGACTAATCGTAGTATATTATTATTATTAAGTATTCTACCGGTTAAGGTAGGTATTTGGATGGACATAGCTACTAATTAAATCATTTGTGACTCCTGGCAAAACACAGCATCCTACATCAGGTCCCTCTTCATCTCTCAGTAACTTCTTCCTCCCTTCATCCCGTCCAACATCCCTATCCTGTTCCTTCCCTTTCCTCGTTTGCCCAACATTCTCCCCTCAATTACAGTCTTCAACATACCACTGCCGGTCAATACCCCCTTTATCCTTTTCTCCTGCCTCCATAGGATTTCTCCCAACAAACCCCTCTCTTAACCAACAATACCAAGTATTTCCTCATTGGTCTATGCATTGGCATATGATCTAACTGATCATATATACTATCGGCCTATTCTTCCTTATGGTTGCTCGGTGGCATGTATACCTGAATAATAACCAAGTTCGTCGGTTCTGCTTTTATTTCTACTTGTAATAATCTATCCGTTACCTACTCTATGTTAACTACGCTTCTCCCTACCTCTTCATTTAACACAATGACAACCCCTCGTTGGCTCTTGTCCCTGCCGCTGTATATTATTCTATACTTATCACTCCCAACACAACCGAAAATCGGTCTTTTCTCCTCCACTCCGGACCAAAAGAAGGCCTTACCTCCCAAGACATATCCCTACTTTCACCTCCAAACCCCAGAACACCCCAGTTTTATCTCTTCCCAAAAATACACAAACCCAACATCCCCTGTCGTCCTACAGTTTCCAGTTACAATTCTCCCACCGAAAGAATCTCCGCATTCCTTGACCACCACCTACAACCACTCGTACTCTCCTTGCCCCCCTTCACGAAACTGGTCTGCTGCTGCTGGTTTTCCCTTGCAAGTGTTTCGTGGGATGACGACCGTGGAAGCCTTGCCTCCCCCGCTGCCGGGCACGACACACGGCCGATTGGGCCGAGCCGCGTAGTTGCCAGGACTCAAAATATCTGTATAGTCCATCATGTTAATCTTGGGAATGATAATTGAGGTGGTTTCCCGTTGCCTTCCTCAAGCGTGTTTTTGACGTGACACCATCACTTACTGGCCGCCCCGCTGGGGTCAGACGCCATTGCAGCCGCCTCACTGAGGAACAGACGCTGCGTGGACTACCTTTCGTCTGGCTCCTTACCTTCGACCTAAGGGTGACCCTACCAGGAGCAATTATTATTACTCCCGCCAGCACAGCTCTAGGGGTCATCGGAACGCACAAGGCCTTCCACCACGTCAAGGTTGTAGTCCGGGGAGGGATATGTATATATCTATATATATATATATATATATATATATATATATATATATATATATATAGTTTTATATATATATAACTTTTCTTTTTATATTGTATGTTACTGCTTAATGTACTATATATATTTTTTTTCGTTACATATAAATAAATACATATGTATTGAATTGATACTAAGCTTAACTTAAAAATATGGAACGTTTTGCAAGAAAAGTATTTTAACTAAATTTACTCGACAAAAGCATATCTTAAATCATTTACTGCAAAGGATTAATGACCGAAAAACTACTCTTGGATAAAACATCATAGAAATAAGATAAAAACCTTAAAATATAAAAATTCTATCCTATTTCACCTAATAATTAAAGCAAAATATAAAAAGATTGATAATATAAAGGGTTATAGTCCGATGAGTGTAAATGAATACGAAACTAGTATAAAAGTGACCTTGGGATCACGTAAAAACCATTGCACGGTTTTGCAACGACACGAAAATGCTTGGGCAAGCTATCTCAAAGATCAAAATATTTACATTCGGGCATTACATGTTTATTCCTTATTCTTGTCTACATACATAGATGGCTGTATTGCTGTGTGGGGTGTCCAAACTCAAGATGCCTTTTCATCAGGCGCCTAACATGTATTTAGGAGTCCGCCTCAAAGCAAGCACGCCCTGATGCCTTTGGCTGAGTATGCGCGAAACTTTAATGTTGTGCTCGAGCGCTGTGGGCGGTAAGAAACACTCGCAAAATGGAGACACGGGGAACTTCTGCTGAGGAACACAAGGAACTAGCCTTATCATCGAGATCTTCACCTATGGTCTTCCAAGCTTTATCGAGTCTCAAAGATAAGTTCGGAGAAGTCATCGTGAAAGGAGAGCACATTGGAAGCGGAAGGAAGACGCGTCGGCGGCAAAGGGAAGGGCGCCGTGTATTTTACACGCCTCGGCACGCGAATGACACTCCCCTCGATACATAAAGGATTCGCTCAAAATAAAATATGAAATGCTCGATACTTAGGATTTAGAGATGAAAAATCAGCACGGTTTCCGAAAGAGGAGATCCTGCGAGACCCAACTCGTGCTCTTTATTCTTTATATTCTTAATTCGGTAGAGAGCTATTTTCGAGTGGCCGCGGTTATCCTAGATTTTAATAAAGCTTTCGACAAAAAACCTCATAGTAAACTACTTGCAAAGCTAGAAGTCTATGGCATAGATGAATGCATCCAGGGTTGGATTAAATACTTTTTGAATGGTCTGGTACAAAGGGAAGTCATAGATGTCAGTTAGCTCAAATACAGTAAAAGCTACTTAAGGTGTTCCCCAGGGAAGTGTTATCGGACCTATTTTATTCCGTAATCATGATAACGACATTGACTCCGTTGTCACGCGTAATCCGTAACTAGTGATAATTTCACACAAATAACACATATCTATTTCGTAGTTAAGAGCAGCCGTTGGTGAGAATTCAATCATTGGCATGTTTTTCGAGAACTGCACGGGTTCTGTGATTGGGGTCGAGAATGGGATTCTCATTATCACATTGGTCACATTCCTCAATATTTTAATTTTCTATGGAATTGAAATCCATCATGTTTATGCCAGACTGCGCTCTAAGTACTCGCTTCAATCATCTACCCTAATAATTAAATGAATAATACAATGTATCTTTCCACTGTCTTTTATGAATAAAAGACAGTGGAAAGATGTGTTGTATTCTCCATTTAATTAAAATGAATTTCCGCAAAGTTGAGCCGGAAACAATTGAATCTCGCCTAATATCTGAGGATTGGCTGAATATGGATGGCTCAAGAGATCACAAAGTGTTATACAAAATAGAAGATGGATATGAAATGGCCCGTGTTTACTATGGTGCCTTGCTGTCCTTTCCCTCCCATACTGTTTCGTTGCTCTCTTTTTTATCCTCTTGCTAGAACACTTTTTTTATGAAGTGCATGTACCATATACATCTGCATAATACCCCCAAGCCGCGGCAAGGGCGTGTGGCGGGGGCTGTTGCCACAATTTTTTATATGCTTGTCCGCTTCCACAAGTTATCTCTTTAGTCATTGTAACACCAAGGTAGTTCGGAAAATAAATAATTAGTTATTCCACAAATATTTTATTAAACACGACCTAGGTTTTGACTTACAGAGTCATCATCAGTAAAGTACAGAAAACACAGAGTGTATAAAGTAGAGAGCCAAGAGGAGGCGGGAGGTGTTTGAGAAGTGGGAGGAGAGGAGAAAGAGAAGGAAAATTGGTGTGCATGTTAACCGTAATCATTATTCTTGGATTATTGCGTCGTAAAAACGAAAATGGCGTCGAAGGGCCTTCTGCACGCATTCGTCTGTCATGGACCTTTAGTTCTTAATGATTCCAAAGAGTATCACGGGTGGAGTTAGTGGAATTAGGTCACACTGCGCCGTAGCACTTTACCACTACCGTTTCAATGATAGGCTTCATGACCTGCTATGTTGTTAATTTTAAATTGACCGTAATTATAAGACAACCTTCGAAATTCATCGCAATTACTCCTGAACAATTATCTGTAGTAAAAATAACGACATTTTACGAATACAATGTTGGGGTGGATTTTTTTTTCGCATGAAATGGCTATTCATGAGAAGGCCGTGCAAATAACTCCGAATAGGTTGACGCGTAGCCGTAGAGCCGAATATGTCATCCATATTCCGCGGCGATACTGTAGGGAACAAGAATATGAAGAACACCGAGCCTGCCTCATCAAAATCGGATCCCTGGTCATCGGGGTGAATCGGGGCTTGGTACGCTGGAACCTCTCCGTCCCGGGCACACCTCGGTCGCCCCGCCAAAGGACATCCAATGGGGGAGGTCCTCGCCTCAGGGCCCCCACCTCACTCCCTCCTACTGCACTCGGCCCCAGCGTTTGACACCTTCCCCTCTCGCCCCCCCTCGTCGTATTGCCCGACACTCAACCCCCGAGGACCGATTGATCGGACCCCACCTCCCGCTTCGAGAAGAGTGCGGACGACCGTGTGTGGGTGGAAGCAATTATACGGGATGATATGGTACATTAAGCTTGGAAAATTAGATTTTGAGGCATTGACAATGGTTGAGAATGCTTACGGAGATTCAGAAGAAAAATGAAGATGAGAATGTGCGAAAAGTGCGACACATGCTCAGTTCTGAGTTACCCTGAAGTGTCGGGACGTGATAGCAGAAGAGTGCAATATTCAGAAAAACAGAGTGCATTGCATTTTCGCAAATGGATTTAGCCATGGGAAAGGTGTGCCAAGATGGTCCCCAAGGTGCTGCCTGAAGACTGCTTGAGTGACAACCTTGACCTGGACCACTGTGAAAGTGACCCCAGCCATTTCGAATAGGTGGTTAGGTGCGACGAAACGTGGGCCTTTGAGTACGACCCAAGTACAGCCCCCTTTGAGTAGTACCATTTTGGACCGCTGGATCATGCCAAAGAGGTCCTGAAGAGGTGCCTGGATCCCCGTCGATGCCTTCAAGGAAGCGTGCCAGAAGCGAGCGTCTAAGATTGTCGCCGTTTCGCCATTCCTCTCGATGCGCTTCCTTCCGCTCGGCAATTATTTCCATCCCTTCTTGATTGGAACGTGCGATGGACATCTCCGGTGGTTCCGTCCGAAAGATTAAAACCGTGCATCTCGGCTTAGTCAAATATAAATTGCCTATCTAACTATCGCTCGAGTGACTTAATTTTCGAGCTTGATTTCAACTCGACGCTCAATCGGATTGAAATGCATCGATTAACCCTTTGACTCCAAGAAACTGCGGGAGATGCCGCAACAGCAACTTTCAACGGAGTCATCCATTTTCATTGATATACCCTTGGACTCTCTCTGTTCACCTCTGTTTCTTCACATTTCCATCCTCTGAGACGGCACCAGGTGTGGTTCGGCTAAATTTTGAAGCTGCTCAAAGACGACCCGCGGATGGAAATAGCCTTTCTCCATTTGACGGCTAAAGATTTATCCTAGTCAGACAGGAGCCTTGAAATGGAAACACCAAAACATGATTCAACCTAATGAAAAAATGCCAAATACCTACTATTCAATTTCCTCAAAACATTTCATTCCTTGGAAAAACAAATACTTACCCTTTAAATCCAGGTTCCAGTTTAAATCAAATTTAATGACAACCTCATCAACACCACGTAAATTACCCCACAAAATATACGAGGGTCATCCGGAAAGTAGTACCCGTTCGTGCCGCATGAAGTGCTGACGACGCGAGTAGCCGCTGGACGAGGTCAGATAGCTTCAGTGGCTTGTCTGCCTTCTCTGAGCCAAGTTGCGTGACGCTAGCATTGCCTGTGTTGTTTCTGTGATTGTTTACAATGTTTAAAAAAATTGAGAACGCCGCCAGTTGTGAAGTGAGGGCAGCGATTAAATTCCTCAATGCAAGAAACGTTCGCCCATGTGATATTCATCGCCAATTAAAGGAGGTGTATGGAGACAATGTAATGGACGAGCCGTCTGTTCGGTGGTGGTGTCGCAACTTCAACATGGGGAGGGGGAACACACACGACGATGAGCGTTCGGGGAGACCGTCTGTCATTACAGACCAACTGGTGAGCTCAGTTGACGAATTCGTGAGGAACGATCGGCGCGTCACAATTGATGACATCTGTGAGCATTTTCCCAATGTTTCTCGAACAATTGTTCATGAAATTGTTAAACACCATCTGCATTATGCAAAAATTTGTGCAAGATGGGTCCCTCGCGTATCTCAATGAGCTGGCGGCGAAGGACTATGCAGCAGGAATACAGAAACTTGTCACACGTTATGACAAATGCCTTAATTTGCTTGGAGATTATGTTGAGAAGTAGTTTAAAGTATCCTCTTTCAAATAAAATTTTTTATGTTTGTTAATATTTACTTTTGTGTCTTTATTTCACGAACGGGTACTACTTTCCGGATGACCCTCGTATTACAATGCAGTAGTCAACCGGTAGAGTGTAGGTTTTCAGGTAAGGTCAAAATCCATTTATTATTTCAAGCTGAGCATTAAATAAAATTATTTATGCAAAAAAATGGAGGAACTACGAAGTTAATATTTGCTTTGAATACTAAAGTCCTGACTATTAATCACACTGAATACCATACGTTGCATCATAGTTTACTCATTTACTGTTTTCTTGAACGCCCATACGTTCGTTGTAATTCTTTCCCTGAGTTCACGGGTACGATCGCGAAATGTTTTTGTAAGAATAAGCATTCAAAAGGAGCGAAGGAGAAAATCCGCATTTGCCATTCCATTTTCGGCGCTCACTAATTTATTTTTTTGAGTTGCCAAGGTTTTCGCAACTTTCACACCCCTCCCTCCCTTGAGGATGGTTCGCCGCCAAAAAAGGAAGGCCGGGGCGATCCTCCCACCTCCCCCTCATCCCGTCTTTTCGCATATTCAACGCAGCCATCGCTCCAGACAAACGTGCTCCCTTCCATTATTCCTGCGGAGGGCTTTAAACGCGAAAGGCGACGGCTGACGGGAAAGAAAACTCCCGATTGTGTGCACCACGGGGGGCGAATGAACACGTGACAAGCTCCGAGAGCACATTGGGGGAGAAATATCGCGCAATGGCGTATGACCGATTCACTACGGTGATGATAAAACGACGGCATGGCGGGTGAAAGGGGTGACATGAACAAAGATTTCAATGACTCTTCATAGCTTTTCCTTTTTACGCCATTGTGAAAGCATCGCAGGGACTTCAATTTTCTCCGAAAAGGAATTTTAAATCCATGTTAACGCACCCGTTGGTTAAAGGCGCAACATTCCGGCAGAGATGAATATATGAATTAAAATAAATTCCCTTTTACATTTGATAGGGCCGCTTCTATTCCTAATATACATTAACGACTTAAGCTCACACGTCAGTAGCACTCTCAGATTATTAGCGGACGATACGGTGGCATACAGGGAAATGGATGGATGGATAGATAGTCGCCGAGTCTCTCCAACCACCTAACCTCACGCCATATATTTACAATATTAAACTTACAATAAATTTCAAAAGTTATCATAAATAGCTATATAATTAATTCATACAATATCTTAGGACTAGCATACAGCAACAAAATACATTAGTTGCATAGTTCATGGATAAATATAGCACAAAATATACAACATACACATGTACAATATATACAAATACTATACGTACACATACCAAAACATGCAAAAAATAAGGGGTCCATTAGATTTCGCGCTACTCGCAAGAGACTAAGACATATTCATGGGATTGGTGAAAGAAATAGGAATTAATACTTAATGAAATGCTATTGGCCAGTTTTGAAATTTTGGAACAAATGAAGTGATGATCAGGACTATAAATGCGAAATAGGAGGTTCAATGCTGACCACAGCCGATTAAGTTAAATGTTTGGGGGTAGTTCTAACACCACACCTTTCATGAGGAGCACATATCATATGGGGACAATATGCGGATCCGCTTTAAAGAAACTCGGCTTCATGAAACGGGTGGTGGGGAAAGTTAAAGAGAGATGTTATTTTACTTAAGTTAGGCCATATTTGGAATACGTCGCATATATTTGGGATCCTTGAGAGAATAAGTTACAGAAAGAATTAAATGAAGCCCAGAGAAAATCCGCCAGATTCGTGAAAAATTGTAACGATAAGAAGACGAGTGTGACAGGTCTCCTCTTAGGGGATTTAGGCTGGGAGCCACTTGAGATGTGAGGAGAACAAGCGAGAGTAGTAATAGTAGATGTGTCTACTTGTGTGCGAGTTGTAAAGGTTTTTACATTAATATATGCGCCTTTGTAGGTTTGGATTAACATGGATTTGTTGGTTTTGCATACGGTTTGATTCTCTCTTACGGGTGGTGACCTTACACCCCCCGCCATGCGCTCTTGGGACGGTTTACGGAGTACTATATAAACGTACTCTTTCGCAATTTCAATGGCACAGACGGCGATGGTTTTGCCTTGATTCTTTTAGTCACCGCTATTCTCACCGAGGGAAGAAGCCTTAACTTCGCGACACGGGAAATCATTCGTTCACGGAATACGTGGCGACCCATCGCCCCGCCCACCCGTGCCGCTGCGCACGTTGGCAGCCCTGCGCAAAATATCCCACCCGCCGCCGTTCCGGAGGAGGATTGCTCTTAGACCGCATCCCCTGTTGCAGGGCCAGACCAAGTGTCGCCCGCGGTGACCTCCACGAATCGGACAGATGCACAGCCATTGAGTGGTGGCCCCTCCCGGCGGTGCAGCAAGTACGCCATCGCAATGGGTCACGAACCCAAACGGAACAACCACGGGCGCCAGACGGCGACGAAGATGGCCGGCATCTCAGGAAGCGAGCTCCTCTGTCCTCCATTCGGGAGAAGCCCTCTGGTGCCGCCCGCCATTACTGCGATATTTAGATACTTTAGCGCCCTGCAGGCCACCGCTAGGGCGTGTGGCAGGGGGTGAATACACACCAGACTAATTTTGATCCGAATATTATCCTATCGTGGTCGGGCATTGCTATTCTGTACTATTTTAATATATCCTAATTTTTGTTACCCTGTCCACATATTCCCCGCATGGATATGTACTGTGAAGTCTCAGTGCGGAGGACACTGGAAGAGACGAGGCCGCCGAGCCAGCGTCCTTTTCGGGACGACGGGGTGGAGGCGCCATCCCCGCGAGGACCTTTCTCGCCCTCGAGCACCTCCCGATCGGGGCGGGACGACGGGACCCCTTCCTCGGCCTCTCCCGGCACCCCACTCCGGGCTAGAGAGTCTGAATTCGTCCCCCCCCCCCCGTCGCTAGTTCCCAGCACCAGTTCGGAAGCCATTCGGTTCCATTCGTTGCACTATTTGGACGACTGGGTGTTTGCTTTATGTCAGATTCAGTATTAATTAGAGTTGCAAGTGTGTGATTTGTAGTAAAAGTGTTAGGAATCCGGTCGAACCGACGAACAACTGCGTTTAAAAGTGCAGTTCTTGTGGGCACAAGCGTACGCAGTGAGACAGCAGCCACAACTAACTCTCACTCACTACAACTTGCGCGCTTACCTTACTTCAGTGCTACGGGACTTGTGCACATAGGAAACAAGACATATCAAAAGTGTGAGCTACATTACGTGGTTGCAAATTTATTCGACCTCTTGATATTTGCTGATAAAATACACATCAATGCTACCTGGATGGCAGAATCAGCGAGCCAAAGGCGTGGGACATAAGGCCTTGGATTATTTCCATAAAAACCCTTGGCTTCAAGGGTTTCAGAGACGCAACGCCGCTTCCGACATCCTGGCTAGTTAGAGAGTACGACAAAACAGAAATGTGTGCGGAGACCATGCTAGCTTTATGAGCTCCCAACCACGCCACTAAATTTTCCCAACATTTTGTAATATTCACGTTAATTTGTATAGCATGCCGATACTTTATTCTCTGCGAAAAGACAGATACCTTGCATTTTTGTCGACCGCTGTTAAAGCCCTGTACATTCCGAAAGTAAGAAAGAAAGAATTTGGCCAGGAGGCACGCTCGATCGGGTCTCCGCCACCCACGGCCCGAGGGGAGCACGTTTGGAACGAAGGTAAGGACCCGCTTTTGCGTTACTATCGAGAGGAATTCAGCAGTTAAACTCAGGTTTTTAACCTACCCACGAATTAACACTGCTACGCTCATGATACCCAACCAACACTAACGTATAATATAAAGATTTTCTTACCATGCATTAAGATAAGCCATTCTTCTTCAGTGTATCAATTCTTCCAGATTAGCACCGCTTGCATTGGCTTCAGTGGGCAATGAGTTTAAAAGCAACTCTTAGCCAAATCCCCCCCCCCCACCAACATACTCGCCATTCCATCAAACGTCCTCATTCTCTTTTCCTGCCACTAACACGTGCACCTATTCCATATTCTCCCCACCAATACAACATTTTTCAGTGTTCCTATAACTGAATCCAATTTTTCGTGACTTTTTAAGCCAATATAGTATATGCAAAACAAGTCACCATATACAAATGCTACAATATACACCAGATTTTATTTAAATTTTGATACCCAAGGTTCGTACAAAAAGTATCGGTGACAATATTTTCCTGACATCAGTTCACGGTCTGAATTCAGAAGTTTACGAATGCGATAACTGCTGAATTCAGACCGTCTGTTGTTAAGTGTGCTCATGATCGCATATCGTGTATCGGCATTGATGGGATGACAGTGCACACACCATTATCACTGAAAAATTTGGCGATGCGAAAGATCTGCGCTAAACTCGTTCTCCCGAAGGTCTTTGGACGGACGACCAAGAGAAGCAGAGTTGAGTGTTTCTGCTGGCGAAGACCTTCTGCAGCAGCATCGCGACGATCTCCCAACCCCCTTACAGCCCCGACTTGTTACCAGCCTCTTCTATTTTTATTGCCTAAGTGCCGTCGTCAAAGAAGCTGGCAGGCGCACCCTTAAGGAGCAGTGAGCCTTCGAGTCGTAGAAAAGCCGCAAGGGCAAATGTGTGTCGACGGTCTCAAGACACTGCGTACGAGGAATTTTGAGACATTACAACAATATCTGAAATATATTTTATTTTATTTACACAATTACGTTGCAATTAGGCGAATTTCCTGGTGGCATCTCCTGGTGGCATATATATTTTTCCCAAACTTTTCCGGATACCTTTTGCTCAAAGTATGTCCATTCAAATTTTTATGGCATTAAAAACCTTCATAGTGAATACATTAAAAGAGATTTTTGCAATAATTCTATTTAGACGTGTTGTCTATTTTTCCCATTGCATTTTCATTACATCTATGCATAGGACGTTTGGGATGTTTTTTTGACACCCTCCGCCTTGGAAGACTCAGGGGCTCAGAAACCGCTCTCAGAAATGAAAGACCGCCCTCCAACACCGCCTCTCCTGACGCCCTCAAAACCGTCCTTTATCAAGAGTTTCCATTATTTTGAAGCCTGCAAAATGAGTAAAACTGCAAATAAATCCTTCCATTGCAGTCTCCATAGAAACAACACCAGAGAGCTATTCATGGAGTCGTCCTCTCGGGGGATTTCTGTGCATTCGGTGTTCGGTAATCGGTGAGAATGGACCGAATTCATTTCCATAGGCGACGCCTCCGTGCGCGCGGTCAAAGCGCAGGCCGACCTCGGTGGCTGCTGGGTAATACGCCGTGGCCTTTGAGCTCGCATGTCGAGTTCGCTTCTCGCCTCATTGGGTTTCCCTCCGCAGAGGAATTGGGTGCGATTGATTGTTGATACGATGCGACAGGACCCTCGACATATTTGAGACGAATACCACGGAGATCATCACAAGCGCGGACATATGACTGAGGGTATGAGTGATCACAACCAACCGAAATAGTCCAACGGAAGCTACGAAGTGACATAAGCTCGCAGAAGCGATTCATCTCAATCTATGCGCTACCCTGAAAGGCGCCGCAAGGGCGTGTGGCGGGGGGTGTTTGGTCATCAGCCATGCATGCACAATCGCAATCATGTCACCTCGACGCAAATATTAGTTTGATCATAAACTCGAAAAATGTTAATCACACGAGAGTAAGCACTCACATGCAACAAGATTCAATAACAGGATATATACTGTGCATTCAAATCATGCTGTAGAAATGTTAAAAAGATGGCTCTATTAAATAAAGAAAATTAACATGCAGGATATCGACGTAATATACTATCCCCTTATACTTATTATCGTCTACGTGATAGCTGTCATTTATATTTCGATCTCTAATAGTAAGAGGAAAAAACGACATTTGAAATCTCTCCGTTCCACAATAAACCTCCCTGATCCTACGTTGGTGATCTGATCTATCATAGTAAGTGGGGCCGTGTAATATCTATAATTAACGTCCTCAGATAAGTAACCTGCCTCAAATTTACTCGCAGTAAGTTTAACCTGTATTTTAGCCTACGGTCAACCAATGGCTCCCATCCTAATTCTTTCTATAGTGACGTGACGCTGCTCCCTTGTTCATAACAACATTTCACAAACCTAGCTGCTCTCCGTTGCACTCGATCTAGTTAACCTAAATTAAGCCTACTTCATGAGGATCCCACATACTTGCAGCATACTCTAAACGGGGCCTAACTAACGTCAAATAACAAAGTTACTTGACCCTTTAATTAAAGTTTCCAAGCATTCTTTTAATGAATTCTATTTTTTTTACTTGCTATTCCGGATATTTCACGAATGTGTTTTCCCCGGGACATATCCGAAGTTATCGTTGCAACCAAGTATTTAAAAATTGTACGTGTGATATGTTGGTTCCGTGTACATTTTAAGTTTTTTTGGGCTAAAGGCGTTAAGTGTATTAATTCGTTATTCGTTCGATTAAGGAAATGCCTAAAGTATAGCTATTCCTCAATGGGCTTTGGGAAAAATTGAATCGCAATCATTAAGCTTGGAAATAGACGGAATCGACACAAAATACAACTGGAAAATAAATTAAAATTTTCTAAGTAAAGAGTCGTTTATTCCAAAACAGTTGCAATGTGATAATAGGGCGCCACGATGTCACAACAGAGCGGCGCCAAGGGGACAAAGAAAGATAAACTCGTATTTTAAAAACAGTTTGCAAAGTAATGACGAAAATCTAATGCACAGGTAAGATGAAAAACCCGGAATATTGAGGTAAAACAAAATGGATTTTATACTTAAGATATTGAAATGTAATGAAATAATTGACTTTGTAATTCCACACACTTTGTAATTCCACACACTTTGTAATTCCACAAAGTGTGTGGAATTACAAAGTCAATTATTTCATTACATTTCAATATGTTATGCAAATTCCACAAAGTTACGCCTGAGACAACAAATTTTATACTTAAGCCTTGGGTACCTTCAAAAGAAAAATCTTTTGCGAATGTTTAGAGAACAACGCAAAGTCATTTCGTGCCCACGTCAGGGAAATACAGGGTTCGTCCGGAAAATAAGTGTACTGAGCTCAGGAAAAAAAATTTATTACACTTTTACATATCTTAAGCTAATATTCCTCAAAATAGGACCCTTGTGAGTCGATACACTTGTTCCAGCGGCGTTCCCATTCCTGGAACGCTCCCGCGAAGGCATCATCGGGAACCTCTCGAAGACTCGTCGTCGACCTCTTCTCTGCCCTCCAGGAACATCTTGTGCCACCGAAAGATCATGTTTCTGGACATGGCTGACTCCCCGTAAGCCTGGTTAATCATACCGACAGTTTCGGTAGACGATTTCCCAAGCTTTACCGCAAATTTGATGGAATAACGCTGCTCCAATAACTTCGGCATCGCGTTCCGTGACGTGGGTCGAGCGTGGAGGTTCGCGTTAACAGAGCTCCTCACTACACCACAGCTCAGAGCCGACTGCCTTTTTCAGCGTCGCTTGCCAACATACCCCCCTCCAATCGCAGCCCGTCAGAGCGGTGCTGGGCGCGCCTGGAGCGGCGGGAAAAAGTCAGTACACTTATTTTCCGGACGAACCCTGTATTTTGCGGTAGGTGAATGAAGTGTTCTTTGGAGATACGCGTAAGATTTAAAAATACCAATATGGCCCCGTAATATCACATTGTAGCTGCACATAATCTGATGTTCTTCATATCTCCTGATTTACAGACACTATATGTATTGACATTTATACTCTAGAAACTTTAAGCATGATTGGTTTACACCATATGATTCTCCATTTTCTCTTTCTACCCATATAACCATTCGTAATGATTTCCACATTTTTTGGGCTGCGTCCGCGTATATCGTTTAAATTCACAACAGTTTCGCCAGCTCTCCTGCTGGCGTCCTCAGGTCAAGGATGGAAAGAAGCTCGTTGTCCCGTCTTATATAGGGAAAATCCGGCACCAATACCGGGAAATTTCTTCGGTCAATCAGGGAGCCTCCTCATATTTGCGCGGAATAGTTCTTTTCCACGAACTGTGGAGTGGATATCCATCCTCTCTGTTAAAGTTTTCTGGCTTTTTAACGATTTCAATGGCCTCTCTAATTATCCTCGGGAAGTATTTTTCTTCTTTCGCTATTATTTTAGCGTCGTCGAACGGAATAGTGTCCGGGTTCACTCCAGGCATGCGCAGCGATGGCCGGTGCTCTAAACTGTTTGGTCTTGGTTGCGCTCTGATGTTCACTCATGCGTGTTTTCAGCGCTCTGCATGTTTCACCGATGTACCATTTGCCGCTAGAGCATGGCACTTGGTACACGCCTTCTCATATTAACGGTGAAATTTCATCCTTGGGTCCGGGTAGGGTGTCAGCTATCTTGGTGACGCAGTTGAATCTGGTCACCACATCATGCTTCCTTAAAGCCCTCGCGATTCTTTCCGAAGTCCCTGCGATGAAGGTGGTGACGTAACCTTCGGTGGTGGTCTGGAGTCTTCCTCCCTGTCAGGAACAGTGGTGGTTTGTCTCTTCTTTTCTTCCTTCTCGGCCCTTTTTTGGATCATATGAGCGCTGTATCCATTCCTTTGCAGGGCAGTTGTCAAGTGTTTCTTCTCGTTGGCGATAGAATCGGAGTCACATATTTTATATGCTCGGCTGACAAGTGTGTCTAACAGTGAGGTCTTCTGACAGGGATGGTGGTGCGATGCAGCATTAAGGCAGCGGTCGGTGTGAGTGGGCTTCCTGTATACTTTGTGTCCAAGCCTCCCATTCACTTTATTTCTCTTCACCATGACGTCCAGGAAGAGCAGTTGATGATCCTTTTCCACCTCCATAGTGAAGTGGATGGGTTGATGCTGTGAGTTCAGATGTTTCAGGAACTTTTTTAATTCTCCCTCGCCGTGTGACCAAATAACAAAAGTGTCGTCGACATATCTTAGACACAGTGAGGGCTGCTTGTCGCAGGACTCCAGTGCTTTCTTTTCGAGGCTCTCCATGTAGAGGTTGGCCACAACCGGGGAGAGGGGTGAGCCCATCGCAGCTCCTTCCGTCTGCTCGTAATGGCCACCATTCCATAGGAAGAAGGTATTGCGGAGGAAATCCAAGGAAAGGAAAGCAAGGAAACCAAGGAATACCAAGGAAATAAAGTTCTCAAGCGATGCAAAATTTATCTAGATTCCTTATCGCCATGCATTTTGACCCGGTGGAAGACCCGAGAAAACGTAAATACGCCGGGAAAGCACCAGATCTTACTTCGCCATGCATTTATTGCCCCTAATTTTACCGGATAGGAGATTACAGGTAATAGAGAAGAGCAAAGTGACGCATCTACTAAAAATTTAGCCCACGGTCTAGAAGTGCCTGAGAAAATCACCTCACTGCAAAGGTAAGAGCTTCCAGGCGTCGCCAGTCTCATCAGCACCTGTCAATGGGTGTCAACCTCTGTCTGACAAACACCACCATGGTCTTCAAGTTGGTTGGGTGAGGTCTAAAGTGACCTGATAGATGTCGTATGAAAAGCACCCTACAAGCCACCGTTAAAGTATGTGGCAGGGGGTTAATATATACACTCCAGACTAATTTTGACACGAATACTTTTACCCCTACCGCGATCGGAATATGTTATTCTGAACTCTTATCGTTCGTGGAAAAATTACATCTTAAATCTGTCTGTTTTACAATTAATTTTCTAATTTTATTGACAAGACCTCTCCTACCGCAGTGCGATGGGGGTAATGATGCATTTTCAACATCACTGCTAATGAGACACCCTTCCAATTTATGCAAGATATGTAATCTGTAATGTAACCTTCTCCCCATGAGTGATTCCTAGCCTAGCTGCTCTATTTTGGATACGCCACTCATATTATCATGACAACGTTTCACAAATATGGCTCCTCTACGCCGCACCCGATCCAATTCGGCAAATCAATCCGACTTCGTGAGGATCCCAATTATAAACTTGCAGCATATTCTAAGTAAGGCATAAACAGCGACATATAACATTACTCTTTGACCTTTTCATCACATTTACCCCCTACTTTTTTGATAAATCCCATTTTTTTGTTGACCTTTCCACATATTTCCCGCATGTGTTTCACCAAGTTAACATTCAAACATTATGGGATCGGTTCCTTTTCTTGAGACGTTTCCAGTAAGCTCTGTCACCCATCAAATTCCTCCATCCACGTTAAGCTGAGAATATCTGGAGCCATCACTTGGATTTGAACCCGGGACTTTTGGTTCAACGCTGTCTGAGCTTCCGCTTCGCGTCGCTGGCTCGCAGACAGTTCATTTCGCTGAAACAAGAAGAGCTTCAACTGAAATAATAACCACCGGACGAACTGCTGTCCCTGAGAGATTTGCGGGGCTTGAGTTACCTTTGCGTATTTGCACGAGGCGTTCCTTCCCGGGAGAGTTTCGGAGAGTGAAGTCACCGCTCAAAAATCCAATCCTCCCGTATGGGAAGAGGGGCGTCCGTTAGCTAGGCATATTTAAAAATGCCGAGAGGTCTTCCCATGCTATGCTGAATATGTGTTAGTTTGGCTGGTCCATACGCGCGGAAATCGCGAACAAACTAATATACGATTTTAACTACTGGATTGTTTAATTTGTATTAGAAGCTATTTAAAAAAAATGAACCAAGACAACAAAATGGATGCCGGCGGCGATGGGTTAGAACGTCTGACTAACGTGAATGCAATCGATTAGAGAGACTACGTCAAACATCGTTAAAACGTCACGTAAAATACGGGGTCTGTCTCACAAAGTAAGTAAAACGATTTGTACTGACGAAGCGGACAACTGGAGTAGGATGATTTGTGGCGGGAAAATGTTGAGAGGTCTTGGGAAAGCAACGTGATACACGTCAGTTAACTGTGGAAATTCACACTGTGCGGATTGCTGCTGGAATGAAACCGTGTTCAATGGGCACGTCACGAATTCACGATGCCACTTTCCATGGAGCAATGATATGCGATAAAATTGTGTGTCAAATTCGGGAAATCAGGTTGAAAGACCATAAAAATGTTTGGGGATGCTTATGGAGATTGGTAAATGTCCCAAGTGATGGTTTTGTGCTTGCACAGGATTTTCTGGGAGGGTCGAGAGGAGGTTGACGACGAGGAATGCCAACCAACAACACAGTGTGTGATGAAAATGTGTAAAAAGTGAGACACATACTCCTCAATTCCGATTGACCCATAGAGTGTCAGGATGTGATAGCAGAAGAGTGCAATATTCAGAAAACCACATTGCGTTGCATTCTCACGGAAGATTTAGCCATAGTACAACCCCTTTGAGTGGGACCAATTTGGGTCACTGGATTATGTCAAAGAGGCTGTGGCGAGGTTCCTGAACGTGATTCCCGTCGAAGCCCTCTAGGAAACGTGGCGGGGGCACTGGCATCGGTGTGTCGATGCACAACAAGGGGGGGGGGGCTCTTGAAGAATTTGGGGAGGGGGGGGCGGTAAGACGAGGGAAGTATTAGCCAACTTGGCCGGAGGTTGTCGTCAACACGATACACTCGTAATTGGAGCGGCCATGGCACAAACTAATAATTACAGCTACATACTATATACATCTACATAATATCCCGCAAGGAGCGTGTGGCGGGGGGTGTTAGGTCAGCAGCCATACATGCCCAATTGCCATCATATTACCTCTACACACATATTAGCTTGACCATGCGCACTCGACAAATTTTAACACAAGGTAAAAGTACTTGCATGCAACAGTATTCAATATCAGGATACGTATATTAAAGCCATGCAGTAGTAGGAATAATAAGCTGGGGCTATTAAATAAAAAAAATTAACATGTAGGATATCGACACAATATATACATGCACACTTTCAATTCTAATTATCTCTCTCCTACGCGGCTCCTGTCATATCTATTTTGATCTCTAATGGTCCGAGGAAACAACGGAAATAAATATTCATCCGTTCTACTCTGAAGTTCCCCGAGACACCATTTTCAAGTCTTGACTTCAAGGTGATGAAGTAAATCGAAACTAGAGCAAAATAAATCTATAGGTGTTAAGCGGAAAATTGCAAATTTGAGTTTGCGTCTCTGTTATTATTTGATTAACAAAGTGTTTCCGTCAAAAGATCTCATTGGCAGTATTTGCGGCCGAAAAGTAATAAGGGTATGCAAGCGTGTATCTGTAGGCGCCTAGGCATTAAGTATTTCATCTGTGACATGATGAAATGAATCCTGGCCAGGATTAATGGAGAATATACGAGGGAGTCTAAAATGGAAGCTTATCGAAGATACTTTGGAATTATCAAGAAACTCACCGATGCCTTAAGTAATGCCTATTTCAGCCTCCTTCACAATAACAACATTGCTGAATCCTTCAATCGTACATTCATTATTTTTTGTTATTACATGTCGCAAACCTTAGTTCATGAAAGGCCAAATTTGACCTGTAACTCGACACTTAATGACACTGAGTATTAATCATTACTACTTGCTTGCATAATTGGAACAAAGGGGTGCCATTTCGGTTATTACGCAAGACTTATGAACCATCAAATCATGATCATGTAAATTTCTTGCTGAATATAAGTAATTGAGACCGATTTCATTTGTAAAATTGTGTCATAATTGAAATAATTAGATGTAATTTTCATGAGAATTTTTTCTTAATACGCGTTTCAACCCACATGCAAATATTCAGGAATTAATCTACATCTACATAACGCCCCGCAAGCCGCCTCAACGGCCTGTGGCGGGGGGTGTTAGGTGACCAACCGTAAAAAATAATAAAACTACATGAAAAATTAACAAATTCATGCCAATCTACACCTACTGAGGTTAATGAAATTATTAATTATAAGGTAATCTACCGATTAAGGTAGGTTTTGGATGGATGCATCTACCAAATAATTATTTTGTGATTCCTAACAAACCACAAAATCCAGCATTCTACTCTCTATAAGGTCCCTCTTCATCTCGGAGTACTTTCTTCCTCCCTTCACCCCGTCCAACATCCCTATCCTGTTCCCTCCCTTTCCTCGTTTGCCTAACATTCTCCCTTCTATTACAGTCTTCGACATCCCGTTGGCGATCAATACGCCCTTCATCCGTTTTGTCTAGAACTGTTAAAAAGATTGCGCTATTAAATAACAAAAAACGTGCAGGATATCGACACAATACATTTGTATACACTGCCAATTCTAATTATCTCTCTCCTACGCAACTCCTGTCATATCTATTTTGATCTCTAACGGTACGAGGAAAAAACGGCATTTTGGACCTATCCATTCTTATATCCCTGCTCAAAAATACTGGAGAGAATATTAAAATCATAATAGCGATTGTGTTTTTGTGATACCTACCCTGAAGCGAATTAAATGCTAGGTTTTACATAATTCCATCCACGATGAGTTTCAGCTTTATAAACTTCTCTTTTATTTTAATTTTTGACGCCTAAATTACCATGCCTATAAGGTGTAATTTAGGAAAAAAAGTATTCCCCTGATGTCAGAAGGTGATCTACGATCGGATGAACGAGTGAAATGTTCGCTATGACCTGGCGGCTTCTTCATAGCCAATCAGCGATGAGATTCTTCATTCAGTCGCGGTTTTAAGAAATTATTGCCAATAAGGCTAAATAAGTTGAAATTTTGGAATCAAAATTACCGTGAAAACGAAACTTCATTCCATCTTTCATGATTTTGATGCTTTATTTTCAAGCATTTTTCGAGAAAGTAAATTGAAAAAAATATTTGGCAGATGTATTGGAATTAATGAGCCCGAAATGCACTTGATGCAAAAGAAAACTGATTTCGTCTTCTCCATATGCAACAAAAATAAAACTATTTTGGATGTTAATAAATTTAATGGTAAACTCTAAATAACATACGACCATTTTTATAGATCAATAATTAATAATAAATATAATGATAAACGTAACTCCCATCCAAGGCCTACGTCTATAGACAACAGAAAAACCCACGTTGTCAAATGAGAGGGGGCTTTCGGAACGAGAGGAAACTAACATGAAATTCAAGGGAGCAGCATGCACTCATAAGGATGGCATCTTAACTTGTAGTTTTGTAAACAGACATAGTCTTAATTTGGAGCTCATTTGATCGGCTCTTTTCATGCCCAGCGAAATTAACATTTGCAAAATACAATGAAAGAATGGCAGAAACAAAATGAAGAAAGCGAATGGTAAAACGATATACGATAATTGGTAGAAATATACACATTGCATTAGGTTTGCAGATGATATTGTGACCCAGGCAGATCGGTAAAAGGCATGAATGTAATTTCCTCAAACCCCTGTCCACAGCTTTGCCAAAATGGAAACTGAAAATAAATGTGAGGAAATCCAAGGGTATGATATTTTGTAGAAACAGGACAGAACCCCGTGTGAATTTAATGATAGGGTAATCAAGGAGGAGCCATGCGGAAGAGTTCTGCTACCTTGGGAGCGTAATAATCAAAAGAGAGACCGGGAGATGCACCATTGAAAAGAAGGATAGCCTTGGCGAAGGAGGCGTATGGTAATCAAAAGAATCTTTAGAGGAAGCAAGCACTTGAAATTGGAAATAAAAAAATCCGTTGCAAAAACGTTTTTTGCGATATAAAATGAATCAATATGCGAAACTTGGACATTGGGAAAGAAGGAAAGGGCTCGTTTGGAAGCAGCGCTAATGTGAATTTGAAGAAGGATCGTGCAAGGACAAGATGTACGGACAAGGAAAGCAGCATTGAAGGGCTGAGAGAAATTAACGAAAGGAAAGGAATTTAATGAAAGGGATGGAGAAAAGGAAAATTGAAATTATCGGGAATGTTCTGAGACAATACAACTGCCTCTAAAATATAAAATAAGGGAAAATAATAGGAAAAGAGGAAGAAGAAGGTTAGGACAGATGTTTCTGGATGACATAAAAAGTGCTATGAGAGTATCAAAATAAAATGAACTGAAAGGAACGGTAATGGAGAGAGAGAGCAATGACTGCAGCGACAATGCTAGGCCTTTGTAGTATAGTGATGAATGAAACAATGCATGGCAATGAGTTCATGAAAATGTAGTTTAAAATATTTATAAATGCTCATCTTGAAATGCGAATTGTTATGGCGTCCTATTAAACAATTTTATGCGATATATTTCCAGCAAGAGAACGTCACCATTGAATTTTACGAACAATTCAAAAATGAAGATTGAAATCTTCCTGTACCTCTTC